>NC_137647.1:4214368-4474368 GCF_963383615.2 Lipophrys pholis
CATCCATCCATCCATTTAAGGTCACCATCAGATCTTGACAGTTTAACTTTGGGGTCATTGTGTGGTCACTGCAGGGTCAATACAGGGTCACTGCAGGGTCATGATGAGGATCGCAGTCCTTCCTCAGAGTAACTGTAGTTTGTTTCAGACCTGAACGAGGCGATCCCAGAGACTGAGCTGCTGGACAACAGCATACAGAAGGGCCGCGCCCAGCTGTCCGTCAAGGCCCGGAGGCAACGCCCCTCCAGATCTCGTTACCGTGACAGCGTGAGCTCTACAGAGGGTGAAGACAACCTGGAGAGGAAGGTAATGAAACCTGTAAAGTGGGTTCTCATGTGTGAGATAGTCCCTTTTTTATTGTCCGTCATGTCCAGTGACCTCCAGAGCGATGCCGTCTGGATCACATGCTCCTGGTATCCAAGGAAGACGGTTCTGAAGTGATGGTTCCAGACAAACATGTCCAAAAGAGAACCCATATAAAAGGAGCACACTCGATCATATGGCCTGCTCCAGACAACAGTCATTGGGATCCACCCCTGGAGCCATGTGAAGGGGGCTATATGGGCCCAACACCTGCCAATCCAACATGGGGGAGCGGTGCATTAGAGAGTAGGGAACCTTGTGGCATTGAGGGTCCCTGCAACGGGGACGGGGCTCTTGGAACCATAACTACCAAATAACTATATATACCATGTACCCAGATAATATCAGAGGGATGGAGAGCAGAAGATTGAAGTGTTGGACTCAGCTGTACACTTTACCGTCTTCTCGTTACTTCAGGTTACTGAAGCGTCAGCATTCTAGAGAAGAAAGATGAACTCGCACTTCCTGGATGTTTAATCAGTGAACACAGATCAGTGGATTCGTCCATCTGTGGTCGCTATGAAATCTGCTCAGCAGCTCCCACTGTTGGACATTACTTCTTCTGAAACAAATCCATTGGTTTAACTTACTCGACTCCTAATGCCTTCTTCAAACCCTGTACCCTTAATCCCATTGAGACAGTTGACTCCAAATCCCCTACATCCCACCTCCACTCTTAGTTGAGTCGTTAACCAGCAAGTGGAATTCAAGTCTTTTCCTGATTTCAGGAAAGTCCGGTACACTCAGCCCGCTCACCGCTTCATTTGGCGAAGCGAGGCTCCTCCCCTTCTCCTGATTCGCTGCTGTCGGCCCGAAGCCCTGGCTTCTCCTTTGACACGTCGCTGGTGAGACCAATCGGAATGCAGTACAGGTGTGGCTGCGATAAACGAGCAAGAACGTAGTCGTGATGACTACAATCTCTTTTAGGGGCGTCGCTCTCCAGAAGATGGGGGAGCGTCATTGGCCACTCCCCCACGGGGACGGTACCATCAGCTGACCAACGCCACATCTCAAGAGCCACTGGTGATGCCGAGTAGCTCGCCGTCCAAATCCTGCCCCTCCTCTGAATGTTCGCCGGTTTACCTGAGGAGGAGCAGGAGACCTGAAAGTGAAGGTACACACACACACACACACACACACACACACACACACACACACACACACACACACACACACACACACACACACACACACACACACACACACACACACACGTGGGTCTCGGTTCCTTCACAAACGATCTGTCAAGTGGGCGGGGTGAGAGGATGTGACGTAGCGCGCAATGCATTCTGAGTAGTAAACAAAGCTAATTGATATCTGGTCTGAAGACTGTATATCCCGGTTGTTTGTGGCTACCCATTAGCCACGAGCTAACTAGCCTAGCCGCCACTGGCTAAAGCGGTGGGACGTCCGGTTTTGGTCCAGACCAATCAATGAGCCGTGTTTCTTCTTCACTTCCTCTCTGGTCAGTGTTTGTTTCGGGCGACAGCGCCCCCAAACCAGCAGCTGGTGTAACTGCATGACATTTTCCTGGTGGTTTTGGTCTCAAAAGTGAACGTGAACGCCGCCCGAACCAAATGAAGGCGTGAACATTCTCGGCTCCCGTCCCTCCCAAGTGAACAGAGTTCCAGACTATCCGAATGTGAAAGGGCCCTTAGACCAATCAGTGAAGTCGGTCTGTCTGTCTGTATTTCAGTTCTGGTTTCTGATACAAGTCGGGACACCAGTCCAGTTGATCACCGCAGTCCAACTGTCATCTTTGACAAGAAGACCAAGAGACGCTTCATGGACCTGGGGTGGGTCACACACACACACACACACACACACACACACACACACACACACACACACACACACACACACACACACACACACACACACACACACACACACACACACGCATTTTGACCTGTTTTAGATACATTTTTGACATTTTCTTGGTTATTTATTTTATGTCTGTTCACTTCCTGTGTGTGAAAAAGACAAATGTCCAATATTGTGAGCAGATTTGTTTCGATTAGAAAGTAAAGTTTGAAAGACTGACCTCTCTAAGTTTTCAGTCTCCGTCCATCTGTGTGTTCTGCAGAAATGTAATTTTCATTCTGGACCCCGCGTCCCTCAATTTGTGTCTCCCAGGGTGACGCTGAGGCGCTCCTACATCCGGGTGAGGAAGGATAAATCTAATCGTCTCTCAGTGGGCAGCCGGTGAGTCCATCACCTGTCGCTAACCTTCTCAGAAGCTTCAGTCAGTCTTGACCCCTATCCTTCATCCTCAGAGAGCCGTCTGAGAGTCCGTCTCGTTCCTCCGGATCCTTCGTCTCCTTTTCCTGGTTCACTGAAGGACGGGGGTCACTCTCGTCGTCCGGTACTCCCCCCTGCTCCCCCAAAATCCCTCCGCTCGGCTCCCATGGACCCCGCAAGTCCCACTCCCAGGTAACCCCGCCTCTGCTCCGGTCGGTCCACACAGCTTCAGGATTTCTTTGACAAAGTTTCCCATGTATAAAAATCTGTCTCTGTGTTCTTTTCCTGCAGGAATCAGCCCTCAGTGAGGAGTATTCTCCCCCTCACACCTCCTCCTCCACCTCCCCTCCTGTTGAGTCCTCCTCCAGGTCCTCGCACCCATACCACACCCTGTCACAGTCCTCGGACGAGGTAACAACAAACAAAACAAATGAATCTGCAACATCCAGATCTCTACCATCTATATCTGTAATTTGACACCATAACCATATGGAGAACGGTAATTTTACACTCTACTTCCTGTGAGTGGTGGCGGTGTTGCTGTTGATGTTGGTCATGCTGATGTTATTGATGTTGTTGGTGGTGGTGCTGTTGGTACTATTGATGTGTGTATTATTGCCATTGAAGTGGTGGTGGGGGGGGGGGGAGGGGGCGAGGGGGGGCGTGAGCGTGAGTATCGGGTATTGGATAGTGAGAATCGATTCCCTTTCTTGGATTGTTGTTGGTTTTCGTGGATTATCAGGGAAGGTTTCTTAGAAATGTTTGTACAGTCGCTTTGTCAGAGCAACTGAGAGCGACCCTCATGTGGCATCAGCCCCCATGGGGAATGAGAAAAGTGCACGGAGCACGCACACTGAGACAAGATGTTAAATATGCCAATGAACCACCTGTAATTTCCCCTGGAGATCAGTAGTCAGGCATCCTGTGAGGATATGGAGCTCGAGCCCAACACAGGTCCTGCTATATCCACAAGTAAACGCCAGAGCAACACAGACCTGAGATACATCAGACGGAACATACCACAAATCTGCCAAAGTCATTGACACAGAAAACTTTCTAAGGTCTGTTGGTGTGCTGAAAAAAATAAAGTCAGCATGGATCTGCTAAATGAAAAGAAACGCTGTTGTTTAAACAAAACATATCACCAATATCTGGAACGACAAGAAGAAGCGATTTAAGAAAATAATCTCACCTTGTCACACACACTGTTTTCTCTTCTCAGCTGCTCTGTCCTTCCTTTAATCTGCCTGCTCTCGTTTTTCTTAAGTCATATGCTCCTGATCAAGCTTTGGAAAGAGTTGTTTTCTTTAATTTATCAAAAATAAATAAACTAAGCTCTTATTGGCTGGATAGGAGTTCAGATAATAGTTCCGAGCTGAGCTCCAGATTGGAGAGTGAGTGAGAGCAAACGTTAAATTAAGGACATGGACACCCTTTGACAACCAGACGGTTCTGTGGCACAGAAGAAGCACATGGTTTGTCTTCCTTGAGGGAGAGTAACAACGGACCCAGAACAGACAAGGAGTCATGCAATGGATTTCTATGTTCTTCAGGGCTGAGGAAAGTTGCATAAAGGAGCAGGAGCAACTTTCTCAAGGCGGAAACACTGATACCCAATAAAGTAACTTAAAAAAAAATGTCCCATCTATTTCTCTCCTCCTCTCAGCCCAGCGAGGAACCGTCCTCCATCATGTCTTCTTGGACAACTCAACAGGTTTGTCAGTGGCTGCAAGGGCTCAACATGGAGAAATATGTCCCAGAATTCAGTGCGAGGGACATCGACGGACAGGAGCTGCTGCAGCTGGACGGCAACAAACTGAAAGTGAGCATCAGGAGCAGGAGGACACTGGGAAGGAGGAGCAGGATGTGAAGGGGGAAGAAAGGAAGGGGGAGAGTGAGGAGGGAGTCACACATTTAAACTATTTTAAATGACTAAACTACGGTGTATAAGCTGATTTTTAGTCAAACTTTTTAAATCATCTTTGCCCTCCTTCCCCTGACCTGTGAGTATGAAATGTGACCTGTGACCTATGCCCCCTGCAGGGTCTGGGCGTGCTCAGCTCGTCGGATCGCAACGCGCTGAAGCGGCGCATTAAAGACGTCCAAAGTGCAGCCGAGAAGGAGAAAAAAGCTCTGAACAAACTGGAGAAACAGAAAGAAAAACAGAGACGGAAAGACCAGGAGCAGCGCAGGACCTGAATACACCACCAGGGGGAGGCAGTGAGGGAAGACGCCATATGGAGGAAAGAGAGACTGGAAGGGGATGGATGGGGGGGGGGGGGTATTTGAGGGTGACACAGATGAAAAATTATAGGGTGAAACAAAAGGTGGGGAGGATAGAGGGGGAGGAGTCGGAGTGAGGCTACATCTTATCACATCATCTTTGTTTTGGAAAAGTGTTGGACCCAGGGGAAACTTGGTGGAACCGATTTATTCGAGTCCACGGAAACGCAGCAGTTTTGTTGACGTTTATGTTTGTTTGTTTGTTTACATTTTGAGTATGGGTGCCCTGAAGGACCAACACAGCTTGTCTGAAAAAAAGCCAAAAAAACCCCCCCAAAAAACATGAAAAGTTTCAGAAAAATAAACAACAAATTTTTGAATATTTTTGTCGCTGTTGTTGTCGTTTGTTTCAGAGTTTAGGTACTTTCCATCAGGTCACATGTGATGTCATTAGGGGGAGGGGCTAAGACATAGAGCTTTTGTTTTAAATCCCTGAAACCATTACATTTGTCGACACGATGAAACTATTTTAATCCCGTAGATACCGACCCACCTCCCAGCATGCTCAGCAGGTTTGGTCACAGCGGATACACAGCTCTGCAGACTGACACAGACATCCTGACTCTTTATCAAACTTTTGAAAGAACATGTTCCATTTTTTGGCAAAGCTGCTTTGTGTTTAGATTAATGGGAGACTTGCACTGCTCAGAGATTCTCTCTGTTCTTTTCTCAGGCAACAGAGTTGTATTTCAGCAGGTCATGTCACTAATAATCTGTCGACAAAAATCTGTTCATTACCTTGAGTGAGACACACAAACAGAGAGAATTTTGACTAATTTGCAAAAAAAACAACACATCATTTTCACATTGTTTTATTTCAGATAAAAAAAAATATTTTGAACCATAAAATCTCTGTGAATAAATCAATAATTCAATAATTTAAAACAAACTCAATAATTAATAAATAATTACAACAATCAAAAGCATCATTAAATAACATGAAAGTCTTAGAATGTAGCACCAAAGCAAAGGGCACAATATTATCTAACACTCCTGAGACACCACTGATCATATGTAATGACCTGAGACAAATTATAAAAAATAAAAAAATAAATAAAGGACTTTCTATAAATAGGCAATAAATATGATCAAGATGTAAATACAAGGGGGCATATGGCACTGCGATTTCCCCAAATAAAATAGAAAATGTGCTTCACTGTTTCCCAAGGAGAAGTGTAACTTCCGAACGAACAAAATCTAGAGGATGTCACAGGAAAAAGACTCGTCATCTCAGTCCAAATAAATATCAGTAAAGACAAAGTCCCACCATGCTGATGCTGCGAATCCAGAAATAATCCCAAAGTACTGAGTTGACGAATTAACCCAAAATATGAGAATAAAAGACGTGGTCCTTCAATGTGAAGTCGATTCTGAATCAGGAGCCTCGAGGTCCTAAAAGATCCTTCTTTCTTTTTTGGGTTTTAAACTATTGTTTTTGTATTTTTTCTGAACATCTTAAAAAATATTTTTAATGTTCGCTACATTTCAAAACTTTTAGAAAAATGTCTTTTTGTTTTGATAACTGTTAAGACACTCTCAAAGACTATTTTGGTGACGTCCCTTTAGTTTTAACACTAAACTACTCTGTGTTGTATCTGATGTTTTTGTGGTTTTTTTAAAGTGAAAACTTTTTTAAGGTTTCAAAACTTGTTGCTCTGCATGAGTTTGTGTTGCAAAATTTGGTTTAAATAAATACTTTCAATGTATGATAAATATTCAGTTTTTTTGTGACAATTTAACTTTAGCGTTAATGTATAAATTACAATTTAAGTGGAATTTTGTTGTTTTAAAAAATCGTATTGACATTGATTGATTCATGTTGTTACTTATACTTTTCTTCACACATTTAACTCTCGGATGACTTGAATCTTACTTTCACATAAAAACCAAAGGGTTGTCTTTAAGACGAGAGGTTTTTTTTGTGCGTCACTTGGTGGTTGCCATGGAGATGCAATAATCACCTTGGCTGATTATTTGTCATTTTTTTCTGTCAGTACAAATTTTGTAGCTGCGTTATACTTCCAGACAAACGGTACTTCCTGCCTCCTGCTCGGATATCGAACATGGGTCTTCTGGGTGAATGTCTTGCTCGTAGTCCCATCCTGCGTCCTGACACAGATTATTAAAAAATAAATAAAACCTTTTTAGATGTCCTCGACTGAAGGTCTGCGCCCTGAAGTTCATCAAAAGCCTCCAGGAGGCGCTGCGGCTCCACCCGACCCTCAGTGTGTGCTGCATTTTACTGGCTCTCCTGTGGGTCCTTAAATGCAGGAGCCTGTCCTTGTGGGCGGGGCTTAGCATGGCCTTGTGGGCAGCGCTTAGTGTGCCCCTGCAGCTCGCGGCCTCTGGGGGGCGACAGTCCTCAGGCTGCGGATCAGGTCGTGGCAGAAGGAGCGGAGCTGCGTCAACGTCACATGGGCTGCCACCTGCACCTCGTAGTCGCCGTGGAGCCGGGATGCGAGGTCTGAGATGGCGGTTTCATCAGTTTCGGCGAGTTCAACCACCTCCCTCATCTAGAACATACAGAGAGCGATGAGCGGCCGTAGGTGAGAAGTGTCGTGATGTGGCGGTGTGGGCGTGTGTGTGTGTGTTGAGGATGGTTACCTTGGTGACATGGGCCAGCAGGTCTCTGAGGTCAGCGTTCAGGTCCGTCAGCCCGCTCAGTCGGTCCGACAAAACTCCCAGAAGCCCCTGGTACTGCCTGCAGCCTGCCAACATACGACCCACTAACATGTCCTGCAGGGGGCAACAAACACCGTCACTTAACCTCGTCACAAATTGTCGTCACGTTTGTGAGTTTCACAAAAAACAGACAAAGAAAATACCCGAAGTGACCCAAAAGTTCAGAGAAAGAGATCGCAGAATGATCACACAAGGCCGACCGAGGAAATAAAAATACCACCCAAAGCTACTAAAACAGAACATAAAGAAGAAGAAGAAGAAAAAAGTGCACAGTCAGCAGAAAAAATCTGCCAAAAACAGAAAACGCGTTACACTGGTGTGTGGACTGACCATGGTGAAGTGTTGGGACAGCGGTTTGAGGACGGGCGCGGGGGGGATTCCCAACGATACCGTCATCATCTGCAGGCCGGAGGCCTGACTGGAGTCCAGAGCCAAACCCTGGTGGATGAAAAACCATCGTTACCAAGAAGAAAAGGAAGAGAAGCGAGACGACAGGAAGCAGCCAATCAGAAGCCTCGGTTACCTCAGCGGTGACGGCTGCCGTGTGAACCGTCGGGACGTCCCGAAGGATTTTCTCCAGCAGCAGCTTGGCTCGTTCGGCCGCCTCTCTGAAGGCTGGCGAGGTGTCCGGCGGCGATGCGAGTGGAGCTGATTGGACCAGAGCTGGAAGCAGGAAGCAGAGCAGCATGGCGGCTGCGGGGAGGGGGCGGGGACTTGTTAGGACAACGGCTTATGGATTGATGACTTGAAAAGCTTCAGGTTGGATTAACAACGAAAACAACTCTTGGAAAAGTTCCTGGCTGCGACGCAGTGATGTCATCAAGGTGACAGGGATACAACTTTCACAGACTGAACCCAATCCAGACTGACCAATCAGAAGAGCCAAGACTCGGACATATACGGTGGTCTGGAGCTGCAGTTCCCAAACATCTTCTTGTGGGACAAATATTTTACCATAGTAAACTTATGTTGAATTAGCAATTTGTGCAACTTTAAGAAACTCCAATAACTGTGACAACTGAATAACTAATCATATTTTATCAATAATCTCAGATTCTTTTTTTTTTTCCCACATTGACTCGTTCTATTCGTGGGATTTGCATGGGGGCGGTCAAGGGTGGGAATCGAACCTTTGAACATCAGAAACAAGAACAATCAGAACTTAGGCCACCGCTGCGCCACAAAATACAAGTTTCCATAATGTGAATCCACATATGAACAGGTTTGTTGTTACAGACATCATGCTGATGAGACTGCAGGTTTGCGGCACGGAGCTGCGGTACCTGTGAGGAGGCACCATGCAGCCTGCATACAGCAGCTCCCAGGGGGCCGCCTTCGTAAACGCTGCACACGCACAAAGCGTGCGCAACGGTACGCCGACTCTTATCCTTGCGCGGGCACATTTTGGAGACGCACATGGTGAGGTGGTGAATTGAAACCCCGATTGGTCTCACACATTTAATATCTTCACATATCAGACTTATTGATCAGCGAAATCATAAACATCCAAGCCTGCAGTGGTATAGATGTGCTCCTTCAGTCAGCCTTTACGCTGAATTTCAACTACGATGTTCACATGTCAAACTTTCATCTTCAACTGATACAGAGCGGTGCAAAGCACTGATTCATTATCAATTGTGACAAGGTGTGAAACAATCAGTCGTATTGCTGACTAAGCATATAAATAGCGATGTGACAGCCGTGCGTAATGCCGCACTGTGGATGCGCTGCACCGCCGTGCGCTCAGGACGCGCTGCTGATGGGGACAGAAAACCTCCTCCGTTTCTAACTCTACATTAGTCCACTCTGCCTTTTCACAAGTCCCCGTTGAAATATTCAATTCCTTCATCTGATCAACAGATCACACCGTGCTTTAGCACCGCCACTCCACCGTGATGATTCCGCTCTCCATGAAATTCCTTTTCCTTGGTGGAGCGTAAAATGTCATTTATTTCTGCAGAAACTATTCCTGAGATAGTTTGCATTGACCACTGATGGTAGAATGTGGGTGTGTGGAGATACGAACTGCGCAATCTTCCAGGCGGGCAGTGGTTTATATCGGGAAAAGTGCGTGCAGGTGTGCGTGCGCCAAATTGTATTATTATTTTTTTTTTTATTGTGTGCACGCAGACTTTTCGTTTGGATCCTATCGCAAAGTTTTATAAACGAGCCCCCTGCAGGTGAGGACCCTCCTCTAAACTCCACCTGACGGAAGTAGAAACGTGAGGCGTTCAGGGCCTGGACGTACCTGTGGGAGAGTCCATGTCCGTGTGCGTGTCGGTGTGTGTGTGTGCGTGTATCCGCCGCGGAGCTGCGCAGGTCTTCTTTCAGCCGTCATTTGCGCCGGTGCGCAGTTTTTAAGCACTGCCCGGTGCCTCCCACCGCGGGGTTTCCCACTGACGGACACCCGAGTCACACCGGGAGTCATCTGGATAAACTCCGCAGTGACGAAGCGCCTCTTGCGTCACGTCTTCACCGGAAACTTAAAATGTATCTGGTTAGTATGAAAACGTGACGTTTCATCTGTTTTGAGTGCTGGTGTTTTGAAGTAGAGACACTCTAGCAGATTCAGTCAGTAAAGTTTGAAGAACAAATGCAAAACTTCAAACATCACCTTAATAAAACTCTCTGTTGCCCCGCCGTCAGTCAATGAATCTAAACAAACTCAAGCTCACAGTTTATTCTACATGCGAGACTAAACAGTGTTGGAATACTTAAGGGCTCAACACTTGGAAGTTTCCCCTGCAGCATCCAGATGTGCAGATGAAGCAGTAACGTCCCAGTGCAGGCGGCTGTCCAGTCTGGATGAAGTCAACCACTTTGATTTAAGCATCATGGTAAAAGATTGGATCATATAGAATCTGCCGGATGAAAAATTCCTATGGCGTCAATGAACTGGTTGGTTTTCACACTTTACATCCCGGTCACACTTTATGGCCCCCGATACCACTCCAAATGTTCAGATTTAAGTATTTGGCTGATACCAAAACTTTCCCTTTCTGATACTTACATTGCTATTGCTATATCGCGTTAAACACTCATAGTATAAGACAGTAGCAAATAAGTTGTCTAAAGCTAAAAACTTCATTGGAAGAAGCTTTGCTTCACTAGAATTATAGTAAAACTCACTTATAGATATAGTAATGTGTGACGTCTCACTCTGTTGCGAGAAACGCAGCAGCAGATCTTCAGATCGCTGCAACTCTGCCACTGTTCACTGTTCTGTGCTGCTTGAAATCCCTGCTGTTCTTCATTCCCGATGCTGTCCTACTTGTTATCTTGGTTTATTTTGCATTTGGTTTCATATTGAATGTTCCCCTTTGGTAAATAAACATGGGTTACATGCATTCCAGTGTGTTTCCCTCTTGAACAGGAACGCCTGAACAGGAACGAAATGTCCAATTTGATGCTTTTTTTTTGTTTTAGAAATCTACGGAGAGACTTTTTGTTGCTCGTAAAGATAGTTACGGTCAGGAGAAGGCCGGCTTTGAGCCTCTTGGTGTTTTGGGTGTATTCAGGATCCCTGATGTCACGAGACAGATTCTGACGGGACGACTGGTCACTTTGGTGTTCTGCTGGTTCCAGTATGTAATAACCTGAAGCACTGGGATGAGTGGCGGATTGGTGGTGGCGGACAGTCGGACGGGTTGCTTGGTCTCTGAGGTGATTCTTTTCCCTTGTGTATCGGGTCAATACTGTAGCTTTATTTTGGAGACGTTCTAGAGGACAGGCGACCCCGATGCATTGCCTTTACGGTGACTGTGTCTTGGTTGTGAGGTTTGTTGAGACCAGCCGATCCCAATGACTTCTAAAATAAAGGAAATTTTCCACTCGGTTCACGATTCTGTAAATGCGATGATGTGAGACCCTGAGCTTCGCTGTACGTCGCTCACTAAGTTCTTCCGTTCAGCAGTTTAGGACTTTTTCTTTCGTCTGGGTTTGGCGACTCAGCGAGCGAACAAAGAGAAACCTCACTTGTGTGAATTATCTGGTGGCTTGAGATTCCCAGGATTTCTTAAGCTGTGAATGCACAACAAAAGAAAGAGAATAAATAATTAACCAGGAAACAACACACACACACATTTAGTGTCTTATTGTGCAAGCAGACAGGAAACACTTGGTTGTGAAAGTGGGCAACGTCAACGCAGCAACACGTTTCAACACGTCGGAAGGAAACATTCAACAGGAAGGAGAAGCCCTGACTGCAGCGACGTCACACCTGCAGGGGCAACTAGAGGAGCAACTCGAGGAAGAGCAACGACAAGAGGGGCAACGGTCGAGGAGCAATAGGAGGGGCAACGGCGAGAGGAGCAGCACAAAGAGCAACGACAGGAGGAGCAACAGGAGGAGCAGCAATGACAAGAGGGGCAAGGGTCGAGGAGCAATGTCAAGAGGAGCAACAGGAGGGGCAAGGGTCGAGGAGCAATGTCAAAAGGAGCAACAGGAAGGGCAACGGCGAGAGGAGCAGCAGAAAGAGCAACGACAGAAGGAGCAACAACGAGAGCAGCAATGACAAGAGGAGCAACAGGAGGAGCAATTAAAAGAGGAGCAACGACGACAGAAGTATTGACAAGAGGAGCAACATGAGGAGGAGCAGCAACAAGAGTTATCATAGATCATTTACAGTTTTTATTCAGATTCTGGGGTTTGGTCTTGTTGACATTGGGTGGGTGTTTTTGTGAAACGCAGATTGAAGTCGGTTTGCAGGAAGAGAAGACCAATTAATCTGCAGGAAAGACGTCTGGATGAATCAAGACTGATTCCCTCCGGCTGAGTTTCCCCGGATTACGTAAAGCCTGAGAGAGAAGTGACGTCATATCATACACGATCACAAATGAAACACTTGAAATGCAAGCACATAGGCCTACATACAATTAATAACCTTACCCAGGGTAAAGGGGCACGGCTTCTTATAGCGGCCTGGACTGAGGACACCGTCCAGTGATGTCGAGGTCAGCAACACAATCCCAACTGGAGCGGTCAGCCCAAAACACATGATACGGACAAACGTAAACGATCTGCACATCGGATGTACGGCACTGGTAAGACGGCTGCTTCCTGCACAAGTTCTGAGGAATCAGCAGAGGAGGTCAGTTCAGGGGCTCAACCTCCACCGTCTCAACGATAAATAAAACCCGACTCAAGACACACGGTCAATACGTCAAAGCTCGAATGAGATTCGACTAAATCAGGGGCGTCAAACTCAAAATACACAGAAGGGCCAAAATGTAAAGACTTGGACAAAGTCGCAGGCCAACATTGATAGTTATTGAAAAACTACAAGTTTTGCTTAAACATCAAATATGGAACCAGCAAATTGTATTCACTATAGAATTCTATAATATAATATGACATGTGCAAAATGAAAAAACTAAATACAACATAATTGGCATTCATTTTTTAAACAAAAATTGAATAAAAATCATATTCCTTTTTTTATTTGCAGCCTTCAGACTTGAATTTCATCAGTAACCTTTTTCCACAGGCTAATAAATCTAAGTAAAACAAACCAACTAACTGATGATATCTTTCACTGAGCGTACATCAGGGATTTTAAATCTTAGTGATACGTACATGCGCTGTATAAAACCGTCGTTTAGTATTGCTTCACCTGACAAATCTGCCAGTTTGACACTTGAAAGACTAAATTAACTTAACGTCTGAAACCTCCAGATCCCATGAAAAGACGTTTATCACTTCACAGCCACTCCAGAAAAAAAAGAGGCTTTCTCACTTGTTGGTAAAAGGTTCAAATATTTCCAAAACTTCACAAAAACTGATAGTCCAGTGAATTTCTCTGACTATATGAATTATGCTTTTTTTTTTTTTTCAAGAGGCTTTCTTAGATATCAGTTCTGTTGGTTTAATGACGATTTTATTACCTTTATTATAAAGTAACCCTTGAAGGAACTGAAGACCATTTAGTTATACCTTCCACCTCATTCAAAGGACTGTGTGTGTGTGTGTGTGTGTGTGTGTATGTGTGTGTGTCGTGGTAGAAAGAATCCAGGGACCAGCGAACATAAAGCAGAAAACAAACAACCATCAAGAGTTAACAAAAAAAAGTTTTTATTCATCTGAGGGAGGAACAACAACAAAAGGGGAAAGACAGGAGATCTTGTAGGTAACAACTGATGCACTAGCGTCAGTCCACACTCACACTCGCACACGCGCACACACACACACTCAGCAGAAAGGCTCATGGGAAGCTGTCGTCGTCGTCTTCAGCCATTTCTTTGGCGAACTCCAGATCCTGCTGCTCGCGCTCCCGACGCTCCTTAAAGACACAAAAAAAACCCAATTCTTTAGTTTTCCTCCGGCCCGTCGGCGCCGCGGCGCTCAGAGCAAAAGAGACGGAAAGTTTCACTCGAAAGCATTCAGTGTGTGTGTGTGTGTGTGTGTGTGTGTGTGTGTGTGTGTGTGTGTGTGTGTGTGTGTGTGTGTGTGTGTGTGTGTGTGTGTGTGTGTCTGACCTCGGCTGACTCCAGGTCCTTGTTGTAAGCTTTCGGAGGAAACCTCATGGCCTGCAGAAGGACAAAGTCACACTTTAGTTTGACAGTTCCGTCCTTCTCCTCCACCTGGGCGTGACGCCGGAGCCCCGGGGGTCTTTACCTTCACAGACATGTTGTGGATGTCGAGGCAGAAGGAGATCCGCTGGTGGAACGCCAGCTGAGGTTCTCGGGTCCCGTAGATGTCCATGGTCTCTTTGGACTGGACGAAGCCCTTCTCGTGGTTGATGCTCGCCTCGATGACGCCGTCGCGGATCGCCTGCGGGACGCACACGTTACACCTCCGACTCGGACACGGCGGCGTGACTACTGTCCTCGGTCGGCGTTACCTTGGCAACGATGAACTCGGCGTCCTCTGGGCTGTCGAGCTGCAGCTTCTGAGCGATGTCGGCCAGAGAAATACGAGAGTACGACAGGCTGATCATACGCACGCCTGTCGAAAAAAAAAAATAATATCACATAAACGAGGAGAAAAGTAACCGAGGCCGCTTGCAACGAAGTTCGAAATCAACCCAGCAACAGGTGATGTCACAGGCGAGGCGGCGCCTCATTGGCTTACCGGTCTTGATGACGTTGTGTCTCAGGCGGATGATGAGCGTGTACGTCCCGTCGGTCTGAAACTTCTCTCCAAACTGCTCCAGCACCTGATTAAACTTGGCCAAGTTTCCCATTCGGACCGCTGAAACCGCCACAGGATGAAAACGTGAAAACACACACAAACACACAAACACACACACACAGAACTAATCCCGATTACATTTAAAAAGTGATGAAAAATATTTTACTTTCTCTCAATGTTTTTGTTCATCTAGTAATTTTTTTTCAATTATAGGAACATTTTAATGACATGTTTAGAGGTTGAGATTAATTCAAATAAGTTCTTTATTACCGTTTGGATTTTAGTAACTTTTCTGGGAAACTGTACACATATTTTAACTCTTTTGGCTCCAGAGCTTTTTAAACACAATACATTTCATAAGGTTGTAACTGAAAATCAGGAAATTTTTCAGTAATTCCTGATAAATTCATTTTCCCATAGTTACATGTTGTATTACACACCATTTTAAAGGAAAATTTTACTTTGAACATCTTTACACAGCCGATTTATTGGTTTCTGTCACTGCATCTTAATAGAAAAATCTAAGAACTGGTGAACATAACTGTTGGTTTGATTTGTGATAAAGTCTCAGAAATCTCCATTAAAAAAGCACAGATATAAAGCCAGTAGTTTTAATATTTCAGATTTTTTCCCCTCCAATAAGCATCTTCATCAGGCTCACCGAAGTGAAATACCCCTGGTTCAACTCCGTCTCATTGCCTCTGCTGCTATTCAGGTTGTTCTGACCTCCTGTTGCCTCCATTAGTCCCATATTGAGAAGACAAAACCTGGACATGATCACCAGAGGTGACAAGAACTAATGTAGAAGAAATCTAGAACATCTGACCTTGAGTGAGCAGGAAGTACGGCATCAGGGAGCGTTTGAGTGACGGCTGTCTGAACTGAAGTCTGTCAGGAATCTCTCCCAGAAGCAGCTCCACCACAATCAGCAGCTTATGGACCTGGAATCAAACCATGATTACAGTTTGATGCTACAGTCAGTGTGTGTGTGTGTGTGTGTGTGTTTGTGTGTGTACACACTGTTTGTTTGAACCCCACGGCGGTGTGCTGAGGAGCTTTCCTCAGAGCGTTGGTCAGAGTCCTGCGAGCCTCGGTGTACTCCAACTGGATCGCCTTAATACGACCTGCAGATCACAACATGACAGATCCTTTACCAACAACCTCAAACGTGGGCGACACATGGCCTCGCGGACGACACACGGCCTCAAACGTGGGCGACACACGACCTCGCGGGCGACACAGTCTGACCAACAGTCTCACCTGTGTAGTAGAGGTATCGGGCCCACTCGTTGTTGTTGGCGAGCTCGGGGAACACGGACTTGGACACCAGCTTCTCGGCCTGGTCGTACAGGTTGAAGTGCAGGTAGTTCCTGAGCAGCAGGTTGAGCAGGACGGCCTGACCGTCGGCGTCGTGGCGCAGAGTCGCCGTGCGAAGGCGAGTGTGGAGGAAACTGATGAGAAGAGAGACGCCGTCACACAACGAGTCGGAGACCCTTAACAGGTGTGTGTGTATGCGTGAGTGAGTTCGTGCGTGCGTGCGTGCGTGCGTGAGTGAGTGAGTGAGTGAGTGAGTGAGTGAGTGAGTGAGTGAGTGTACCTGCGGATGGTGTCAAACTGGTTGAGGAACTCATACACTCTGGCGTGGTAATAATAACACTTAGCAGCAACTAGATCCAGAGCTCTGCGGTTCTTGGAGCCAATCTTCTGCAGCAGGTCGTCCGACACTTTCTGAGCCTGAAACAAAAGCACCAAAGAGGAATAAAACAAAAGCAAATGGTAATCTGAACCTGTTCTCTGTGACGACATGCGTCCGGATTTGAAATGTAAAACTCAAGACTGGGACCTCTGTGTATCTCTTGTTGTTGGTCAGATGAACCACCAGCAGCAGCTGCAGGTAGGATTCCACCTCCGGCAGCAGAGGAGCGGACGCAGACTTTCCTGTCCGGGGTCGAAACTGAACGTCTCCGTCAGACATCTCCATGGGCTGAGTGGAGGACACAAACACCTCGTCTGACTTTGTTCGCCTCAGAGAAAATCTGCACACCTTCTTCAGAATGAGGGTGTAGAGTTGCGACGCTCACCTCCTCCAAGAAGCCCAGCAGGAAGTCTTTGGTGGTGGTGTTGTTGGTGAAGAAGCCACAGACGGCTTTGTGCAGCACGTTGGCGTTGAGGCGGCGGCTGGTGGACGGCAACGCTCGCAGTGCCCGCAGCACGAAGCGAGGCTCCTTTCCTGACACCGCCTTCTCGATCTGCTTCACATGCTCCTTAATGTCTGATAGAGACCAGAGAAAACCAGTGAGGGAAAGGAGACCGATCAGATTCTCTTATTGTCCGTACTCTCTCCCTTTCTACCTCTCTTAAAGTCTGCACTCTCTGTCTGTCTAGGTGTGTACTCTCTCTGTCCCTCTTAAAGCCTGTGCCCGCTCTCCTTTTCTGTCTTTAACAGTCACTCTCTCTCATAGACCGTACATTCTCCTTCCTTCCCTCACCTATATTATGTACCGTCTCTTATTGTCAATACTGTTATTGTCTGTGTATTCTGTTATTTATAGTCCATACTCTCTTTCTGTCCTATAGAAGAGAAAGAGTATAGTGGTGAATTTTCTTTTCTTTCTGTTAACAAGCCTTGAGATGACAGTGTTGTATTTAGAAATATATGAATAATATCTATTTGAAAAGCGATCTCTCTCACTCTCATACAGAGTCAGCACTCTCTCTATTATGATCTGTGCTGTCTCTACTGTTGTGGACACTGACTATTATTAGCATTCATCAGAAATGTTTTAAACACTCATCAAGTCGCATTACAGAACCCACATGAATTGAAGAAAACAGGAATTTGGTGTGTGAAGAAAATGTGCTCATAAACAAGGACTGGTGCTAATGCTAACTTATGCACTGTCACTTCATCGACGGGGTAATAAAAGGCTTATTAAACACATTTAACTTGTATTTTACAGAGAAAACAAGTTTTACATATGCCATTCTGATCGTATTGTAAGGCCAAAACAAAAGGTTATCCAGATAAAAGCAGAAGTCAGTTCAAGGACCGTTAGTTAGCCTGTTAGCCGCTAATGCTAACCAGCTAACCAACATTGAGCCGGCTCCGGAGCGGGACCCCCTGCACCCTACCACGGCCTCAACACCCCCACAGTGACCGATATAACGTATTTACCCTCCAGGGTGAGGCTGTCCTGCTCCTTGGGCTGCTTGGCGGCGTTAGCAGCCGCCTCCTCCTCCGTCATCTCCACGTCCTGCGGCTCCGGGCCCGGCTCCTTCTGCTCCTTCTCCTTCTGCTCCTTCGCCTTGGAGTCCTTGTCGCGGCCTCCGGCCTTGTCCCGGCGCTTGGCCGCGGTCTCCTTCATGCTGAGGCGCTGAGGTGTAGCGGGGTGACCGCTCGGGGTGTCGGGGTGAGATTCGGGGGATTTTCGGGGTGAGAGGCGAGCGATCACTGATCCACAATGACTGGACACTATTGGGCTGCAAGGGATTGTGGGAAACGGCGAGCGGAAGGAGGCGAGGAAAGAGATCATAGACCTATGTGAGTAGACCAATATTTTGCGAGTAGCTATATAAACATCTCCAAGTGCAGAGTGATAGTCTACTGATATATGTCTATGTAGGTAAAACGATACAGTAGAAATATAGGCCTATAACAGTAGTTCTAAAACATACATACGTAGAAACACATATAACACGTAGACAAATGAACTAAGAAATTAAAAACACTGACCTAGGAAAATTGACACATAAATATGGACATAGACAAATATCAGTATACCATAGTTCCACTATGTGTAAGATGACTCACAGACATATGAAAGTAGACGCACGTGAACTCAGAAAGTACACTGACCAATGACAATTGACCTATGAATATACATTAGTAGAAACACAGAAACATATCCCGGATTTGCCGAGGGATTAATAAAGTTTTTCTATTCTATTCTATACTAGTAGACCCATAGCTCTAAGTACAAACATAGACATGTGTGAGTAGACACACACACACACACACACACACACACACACACACACACACACACACACACACACACACACACACACACACACACATACATATATATATATATAAACACACATACTGTATATAAGAACACCCACAGAACTAGGCATATACTGTAAACATTTCACATTCATCAGGAGGACTTTATTCAAACACAGATCTGTCAAAAACTTCTCGGCAGTGCAGCAGGAACATAGTCATTTTACACAGTGAAAAAACAGACAGCAGTCTGTAGTACAAATGTATTTTGGAGTTTCTAGAATCAAGAAATGGTTCAGGATCCAGCTTGTACCAAAGTCACTTTCATTTTTCATAGCAAACACTGTGGCTGGCTAAATACTGGCTTTTCTTCCAAGTGACACTGTGTCGTCAGAAATTTCATGTATAAAAGTGTGACAGACTCACTGCATATATAATATGAGACCCCAAACACACACATACACACACGTATATATTTATTTATTTTTAAATAAAGGCACCTTGAAAAAGATTATCTGTTTGTAATAAAGCACCCCTACTGTGAGTACTGTGCCTGGCCCCATCAAAGAGGTGTGATCGCTGCAAACTGATTCTGCTGAAAAGCACCTTCGAACACACTTGACTGAAAATTTGATAAAAGTTTGACTTAAAATGGAGCAAAGTTGGGATTTAAAAAAGGGCTGAAATTGGGTTGAAGTTTGGCTAAAATTCAGGGGTGTCTGATCTGTGACTGTGTTGTACAGATCAGAGGAGCTCAGGTCGTGTTATTGGTCACAATCAAATCAACCCACAAACATGTGAACTGCAGTGTGATCGAATCTGTTAAAGCTGCTGAGAACAGACTCGCCCAACACGATGTTTCACTATAAAGTGCTAAAACATTAAAACAACTATCATACAGATCTTAAGTCCAAACATCCCGCCGAGCGCCATCCTCATCTTCATCGGTTCATCGTCGTCTGCAACCCGTCTCTCACTGAAAGACAAACATCTCAAGTTCAGGCTACATTTAGATGGATTTTCAAATCATGACACATCACCATTGTTATGAACAAACCTTCTTCAGATCAGTTTTATAAGAACCAGTCTGAACTAGTTCACCCAGTATGAACCAGTCTGAACTAGTTCACCCAGCATGAACCAGTCTGAACTAGTTCACCCAGCATGAACCAGTCTAAAACACTGAAATTGCGTCAAAGAACTAGCTGGTGGCGACCGTGGGCACAGTGAAATGAAGCGGCCGGACGAGTGGAGGATCCAACCTCATGCCCCTTTGAAGCTCACCAAGTGTTCAGAGGCAAAGGTCACACCTTTCCCAGGTCGGTCCTGCGATCCACTGCTGCTGCCGCTCACCGAGCTCTTCCTCATGATGCCTGAACCCAAACACACAGAGACACTCACAAACTCTCCCGAATCAACCTCCTCCACTAGCAGTTTACAATTTCACAGGGATCCTTTGTATGTTGGATTGAAAGTAAAAAGACAAAATGTGGCAGGATTCTGCTTTTCTCTGTCTTTTGGAGAAAAACTAAAATATTTTATTTTAGATGATACGCTCCATTTTTGGGTGAAAACATGATTTGTTCTGTACATGAAGTAGCTGGTGTGGGCTCCTGGCCTGCCACCCTGAACTGGATAAACTGCTTGACATGATGAATAGAGAACGATTTAGAATCATAGCTGAAAGAGAATTTAACAAATCCCCCCCCCACCTGCAGGGTGCAGCTTTTCCAGTCTCTGCAGACTGTTCTTGCGAGGGAGGGGGTAGATGCCTGACACGGACATGCGGCGCTGGCGGTGGTTCAACATGGCGGCCGGAGGGACGATGCCTGGTGGCGGGACTTTTCCCATCTTCAAATAGAGATCCTCGATCTCTCGCTTCTGACTGACCTGTAGGTCCTGGACCTCCACCAGATGTCTGAGAGAGAGAGAGAGAGAAACATTGCTCATTCTGTGTGTGTGTGTGTGTGTGTGTGTGTGTGTGTGTGTGTGTGTGTGTGTGTGTGTGTGTGTGTGTGTGTGTGTGTGTGTGTGTGCGCGCGGGCACGCAGAAGTGTAGAGAGCATCAGTGCAGACTAAAGTGTGCTCCAAATCTTAAAGCTGCTCCACCAATCACCTCTCACGGAGCAGTTGGAGCTCCTCCCACATGTCCTCCTTCTCGCTCTCCGATTCGTCCGAGCTGAACGTGGAGGAGCGGCTCTTTAATTGGCTGCCAACAGGCCCCTCCCTCAGACTGACGCTCAGCTTTCTGCTGATATTCCCTCTCTTTTCCCCCTCTTCCTCCTGCTCCTCCTCCTCCTCCACCTTCATCTCCACCTCGCCAGGGTTTGCGTGGTGACCAAGAAACGAACCGGGTGATGTTACTGTGTTGACACTGCTCGCTGATTCGCTGTCCGTGCTGCTCTCTGCGCTGCTCTCTGTGCTGCTCTCTGTGCTTGTCGTTGATTGGTTTTCCCTGCAGGGAGGCGGGGAGTGGGCGGTGGGTGTGGCTTGACTGATGGGACGGGGATCCTGATGACAGACCACAGGTAGATCTTTGGGGGACGACACCTGGAAACGGCCGACGGAGAAGACCGGAGCTTTTTTCACTGTGAACATAGAAAGAGCAATTCAGGTGGTGAATCCGATCTAAAACTGAAAAAAAAAAAACGAAAAAAAATTAAAATCTTTCTGTGACAAGCCTTAATTTGCACAACATGAGCGTATATATGTTTTGTGAACAGATTTAAGACGATGTTCAACATTTTTGGATGTCTTCAACTCTTAAAATAAAAAAAGTGTGTGTTTGAACATGTCTTTATGCAGATGACATCCTGTTGTATTTTGCTGTGTGATGGTGTCGCTTACCTTCACCTGGGGGGCTCAACCTCTGGGCTGGGGAGGGAGTTGAGGATATCTGAACAACAAAGTGGAAATGACACTGTACTCCTGTTCATTCTTTTACAGCAAAATTGACATGACAATACAAAAACCTTGGAAACTAAATTACTACAGACTAAAATTGGACAAAAAAAGTCGAGATCAAATCCGTCTGTTGAACTGACTTTGTTCTGTTGAGGCGTTGAGGAGGTGGAGGAGTTGGACAGCTCTCCTCTGGAGCTGGGATTACTGCTTAGACTGAGTGAAGAGACGGTCTGTGACCCTGGAAATCAGCCGGAGTAAGATTCAGTCATCATATTTGGTGTGATGTTGCTTTGCGATGTGACAGGGACTCACCAGGAGGGGGCAGAGATGAGCCCGACTCCAGCTGAACTGGATTGTTATGCTAGAATGAAGGGACGTTAAATAGACTTTTAGTATGTGTTCACACCATACAGCCTAGAACAGGTTTTGCCTTGCTCTGTTAATTACTGCTGTGCTTTTATTACTACTTGCTCGTCGATTATTTACTGTTTTATTACTACTATGGACTCACTACAAAGGTTTTTTCTTTTCTTTTTTTTCAAATCTTTCATCTAAAATCTGTATATTCTGCGAGAATCTCCTCATTAAAGTTTTCTAATGCTAATGTATTATCACACTTTACAGATGGCTGCTTCCCTACCTGAGGGCTGCCTGGAGTCTGGGTGGGTGGCGCCGCCTGCTGGCTGTCCAAGGTAGTAGTTTCTGTTTGCGGTGCGGTGGAGGTGTAAGAAGGTTGGGGAGAGAATAGTGTGGACAAAGAGGGGTAATTTGGAGAAGGAAAATTAGGAACCAAAGATGGAGAGATGGAGGAAGTGTATGTCGCCTGTGCAGAGGGGAAAAGGGAAGTGAGGGGTTGGGGTTGAAATCCTTGATTGTTAGCACCAGGTGGGGGCATCAGGGATTGAGCGACGCTCATGGCCAGAGAGAAAACATTAGCAAGAGAGAAAATAGGTTGGTCTGGTGAAGGCCACTGAGGAAGAGGAGGAGGAGGTGGAGGAGGAGGAGGAGGAAAAGGAGTTAAAGATAGAGGAGGGGGAGAAGGAGAAGAAAAGGCTGAGGAAGAGGAAGAGAAGGAGGAGAAGGAGGAGAAGGAAGGGTTACTGTGGACTCGGGGAAGTTGGGGAACAGGACTCTGTGCGGGGAAGGAAGCAGTGTAGGTAGTGTAAGGGTGAGAAGAAGGGTGAGAAGAGGAGTGAGAAGGGGCTGCAGGGTGGAGGTGGGATAGAGAAGTAGTGTGTGAATCTGAAGGGGAGTACTGAGGGTGGTGGTGGGCAGCTGATGAGGGACAAACAGAGAGAGAAAGATATCCGGTATAAAATCAAAGCTTAAGCACCAACATGTCCAAATGGAAAATGTCCGTATGCTGATGACATTGTTTTATTTACTTAAGTTGAATGTACAAGCTTCGCCTTCTCAAAGTTGTAGGAGTGGATTTTAAACACAGCATGTTAAATCTGAAATACTCAAACTACCCCTTTAATTATCTACTAATCAGTGTTTAATTCTGGTCAGTATTTAAAGGGGTGCAATAAAAGTTAATGATAATTTTAATTACAGGAAAACAAATTTGCACCATCTGTTATATTTGCATCATAATGCTTCCTATTCAATGCTAATTTCCGGATGGAGCAAAATATGAGATGGAGCTATGTTAGATACGTCTGTTTTTGAAGAAATGTATTCAACTGTTAACTGTTCTCGGACCAAAATCGTGTCGAAAATAGCTAGAAACCACCAAAATGTTTCCTTGATATTTAATTAAACTTCAGATGTACCAGGATATTTCCCTGAGGAATCCCCAAATATTCAGAATTCAATTTTATCAAATGTTTTTTTTTTTTAAATACAAATAAGTCAAAGATGAATCAAATGCTCCTGGCTGCTTAATGGAGCTCAAAGTGCACCATGTGACCAGCTAAGTAACGTCTCTGGTACCTGATAAGCTGGGGAAGGACTGCGACCTCAGGGGTGTGGTAGGGGGCGTGGCCTCAGGGCTGGGGTAGAAGTCGGTGTCCTTCAGTAGCGAGGGGTCAGCTTCATCAACATCTGACATGGCGGTAAAATTATTAGGTCAGCTTGACAAGGTAGAGTGAATAAAAATAAGCTCCTATCTAAATTGACAACCAGATTATGCTGTACAGTACTGGGCAAAAGGTTCAGAGGACTGTGTCTGAAAAATGTGATTAAATGTAGATTTAAAGGAGGGCGCCACTTCCTGTTAAAAGTGAGGTTTTCTTTTCCACCGTTGCTTATGCTTGCACTTATTAAATTGTTGGGTTTATATCTGTGAAACTGCTTTGAGATAACTGTGTTGTATATGGCACTATACACATATAAGTGAATTCATAGACAGGCTTGAAAGGATTTTGAATAATTTGTATACCTCAGCTGGAGACTGCGCTTCATAGAGATAACCTCCTCCAGTAAAATATCAAAATTATACAAGTTAAAGTTCTTTTAATCCCACAATATAACTGCTGCACGAAGTCTGGAGTAATTTTCAGAATTATTGTACCGAAGTTGGATCACACATTTCCTCTTCTTCTTTTCTTACCCAGTGAAGACGACGAGGACAAACTTCTGGAGAGACTCTGAGCTGACAGGCTGGACTGCAGAGGTTCAGAAGGAATGAGGGAAGACGGTGTAAAAAAAAAAAAGCTGAGCTGTGAGAGGAACATGGCTGGTTGTGAAGGAGCACAGAAGCATTTCCCACCTGCGAGTCGGTCAGGTGGGACGATCTGCCGCCGTCGGCCCCCTGCTGGCGGTGCATCATGGACTCCGCCCTCCTGATGATGTCGTTCATGCGGAGGATGAATCCGTCCCGCTCTGATGGAAGGATGAAGTCTCTGTGGAGCTGAAAGCCGCCATGCTCACCAACTCATTTTGGATGGGATCGTTTACGGGCCTGATGACGACCCGGGATGTCAAAACTGGTTCTGATTCATCACTTCTCACCATCACGGACGCGATGTCCTCCGGATTGTCTCCGTCCAGATCGAACTTAAATGTCACCATCTTACTGTCGTGAGTCTGCAGCTGACACTCCACCACCCGGTCCCCCATGTGGGACACCTGGGGGTCACACACACGGCATTATTTTTAATAATAATAATACATGGGTTTTATATAACGCTTTTCAGGAGACTCAAAGACGCTTTACATTGCATTATTCATTCACTCCAAACTGGATGGTGGCAAACTATGCATGGATCTACATCTGCCTGCAGTTTGAGGTTCAGTGTCTTGCCCAAGGACACCTTGGCATGGAGGCAGCAGAGATGGGAATCAAACCTGCAACCTTCTGATTGGGAGAGAAACGCTCTACCAAGCGAGCCATGCTGTCCCATGTTTGTCGTTTTGTGTGAGGCTGTTGGAGAAACTCACCCCTACGATCCTCAGTCGTGCTCTTGCTCTTCTCCTGAAATGCTTCATCGCCGCCCTGGTGGTCGCCTCCAGCGCCCCCCGATCTGATAGGCTGTCAGTGCCATCACTCAAACCTGAGGTCACGTCGGAGTAGCTGCAGACACAGAGGAGAGGGCATGTTGTGTGAGTGCTGAGGTAAAAAAGATTTCAGAGTTTTACTAGAGCGTATACTTTCAATGCACCACAGCTGTTTGCCCTCCACCCAACGCTAACATCAGCACTGCTCACAACTTCCTACGCCAAACTACAGAAGGATTATCCTTAAATTCTTTCCGTGACTTCAGTCAGGCATGTTGAAATACTGTTCTTACTAAATTCACACCATATGTCCCACAGGAGGAATCACAGCTATAACTGTCCAGCCTCAATCCCCAGCAGAGGGCAACCTTACTCAATATTAACATCATGATTTGCTGACAATGCAGAAATCAGTCAGAAAGGCATTGTGTCTCTTTGTGAATGTGTTAGTTACCTGTCCACAGGTGACAAGAATCCACCGATTGACTCCTGCGACAGCCGCTCGGCATCTTGGAACACAGCAATGCTCTGCAGACGCACAGAGGACAGTCACACTTAGAAACTAGAGCTACACTCGGTAGAGCGCAAGCCTTTGCCAATGCCACATTTGTTTGCGGAACCGAGTAAGCATTGCGAGCATGATAGTCGTTAGCTCATATCAATGCTAACTATAGGTCAGGTAGCAACATCACTGTGTGAAACACTGAGCAGGTGAGGTGCCTCTCCCATCCACTTTGTATGTGGCATTTATTCACAATTTTGGGTATTTTTTGGGGAGGAACGGTTTGTCATTAATGCCCTAAAATCTAACAGATTGGTCCTTGGATGATGAGAAATTATCTCTGAATATTTCATGCAATTTGGGTGAGTAATTTTTGAGAAAAATTGATAAAATACATATATACAAACCAATAAATAAAGAAATACACACTACGTTGGTCACCCAACTTTCGTTGGCGAAGGTAATGATCGCTTTTGTATGAATGTAGGGACACATTCATGACATTCGCGTCTGCTTTGCTGAGTCGAACTCTGCTTTGATTGAATAGTATAAGAGATTTACAGCCATCATGACCACAGCTAAGAATGAATGAAAACTCATGTTGGATGCAACATGTGATTATAGGCAAACTCATGAACATAAGCTCCATGGCTGCCATTGTAAAGGTTTCGGTATTGATTGAGTACGGTTGTTTTCTTTTACTGTATTGTAGTTTTCCACCTTCAAACTTGATTGTGATGAATCCATGCCCTCTCTTACCCATGTACTCACTATTCCCCCCTCACCTTGGGAAAACGCAGTATGGGAAGGGGTGGGACTTTGGAATTGGTACGTCTCAGAGGGGGCGGGGCCACAGGTTGAGGACTGGATTGTGGAACTATGGGCGAAGGGGCGGGGTTTGACACAGGAGGAGGCGGAGCATCGTTTTTCTCTGTGAAACCAGTAGAGCTGAAGGAAATGTCCGTCTCACAGTCAGCTGCCATGGAAACAAAGGATAGAATGACAGATTTAATATTAACATGTGACATGCAGGATGCTGATAAATCCCATTAACTGTCAACATGAAAAAATATTGAGATACAAGTGGCTGATGATCCGGTGGTGTGTTTTGTTTTCTTGTCGTCTTCTTCCTCAGCATCTCCATCTCTGCTCGTCACGCTGCTGTTCCCACTGTCCAGCTGGTTGCTGCTCTGCGACAATGGTGTTGATGTCACCATTGTCAGGGGCGTGGCTTTTATCCAGGGTGGGACCGAGTCTGAGTCCTGTTGTGAGTTTCCAACACTGATGTTAAAGTAGCAGCAGGAGGCACTGTCTGACCTCCTCTTGCTTTCTTTCTATGAAAATGGCCTCCAACACACCTGACTGGTCACATTCGTGGAAGCTCCTTGCCTCTGATTGGACAGTTCATTCGGCTGGGGGGCGGGTTGAGGCTCCTCCTCTATGACTGCCTCCTCTTGGTGTTTCCGAGCCTCATCCAGGAGGTGGCGCCGTTTTTCTCGCTGTCGCTTTATGGTCATTACTTGGTTTCGGATGGCCTTGGCGACCAGATTGTAATCCGCCTCGGACACGAAGCCCAGAACCACCTGGGGGGAGGAGACAGACAGGTGAGGAGACAAACAGGTAATGGGACATCATGCTGTGATGTGGTGTGTCCAGCGGTGCAGGTACCATTTCCTGGGCGACCTCCTCAGGAACGTCTTTGTACAACTCGAACAGGAACTCGATGGCCTTGTTGTCTTTGTATTTTCCATGAAGCTTCTTGTCGCCGTCCATTCTCAGCCACAGCTTCAACGCCGACTTGAAGGTGTCATCGTCCTCTGCGAGCTCCACATTCACGCCGAGTTTCTCCTGGAAGAACCGGTGATCCAGCAGGTCCTGAACCGTGAACCTGCCAAGGACAGAGACACCTGAACTCACGACCAAAGTTTGCTCTGCCAAACTTTTAACCTATTTCTCATCCATATTTGAGTTGCAGCTTTCAAAAACAACTACATGACAATGGTACCTCTCACTGCTCTTGGTCCGTATGCAGCCCTCAATGATCTCTTTCAGCTCCGGGACTTGCACTTTAGCGAAACTGTCCGGTTTGATTCCCTAAAGACAAACACATGGTCGGACACATGCTAACAAATTATTTTAGACCGCGATTAAATGTTTGACAATATGTGGACGAGCATGCACTATTATTTGCTAATGTGTGGAGAAATATGTAGTAACATGTATATAAACAGCTTGGATGATTGTGATGTGTAGACAAATATATGATAACCAGTAAAGAAATGTGTGAACATGTAGGAATAAAAGTGCCATCATGTAACCAAACCTGTGCAAGTGAATCATAACATGTACACAAACACGTGTTAACATAGAGACAAAGCGTTAAGCGGGAGAATAAAACAGGCTAAAAATGTGGGCACATGAAGAAAACAGAGGGGGTGTGGCCTCACCAGAGTGACCTTGCGATAGATCTGCGCGGCGTTCCAACACTCAGAGTATGGATACTCAGATGTTGCCATCTCCAAGATGCACATGCCGAAGGCATAAACATCCACTGCCTCATCATATTTCTCTTCGTACATCTCGGGAGCCATGAACTCCGGAGTCCCTGAACGCACCACCGCCAGTCACAACAGAAAAACAAAACACCATAAGAGCTGCATTTTATCTCTATCTTTCCTGAAAGTGATGCTGACAGATAACAAAGTGCTCCCAGCTCTCACCGATGACGCTCTTGGCGAATGACGCCTTCTTCAGCGTGGCGAGGCCCAGATCTCCGATCTTGACGGAGGCAGACGGCCCGGTGATGAAGATGTTGTCACACTTGAGGTCCCGGTGCAGGATCGGGGGGCTGCGAGAGTGCAAGAACTGAAGCCCCTTCAGGACCTGGAGGCTCCAGCGCTGCAGCAACTTCAGCTTCATCTGGCGGAACCGACGCAGGTACCTGGATAAATCCAGCAGAAGAAGACACTGTGAAGAATCTAAACCATATTTATATATGGCTCAGTCTGGTCCGAATATAGGTCCAGGTCCTGCACTCACGTTTTGAGGGTTCCAGAGGTCATGAGCTCGGTCACCAGGATGGTGCATTTGTGCCCTTTGAGTGAAGATTTCCAGGAGTCATAGAATCGCACGATGTTCGGATGCTGCAGGGCTTTCAGCATCTCCACCTCCTCACTGAACCGCTGACGCTCTGCTTTAGTCAGCCGGTGAGTCTGTCAACACATAAACATGTAAACACATAAAATTACTAATCACACATGTAAGGACAGAAACGTATAAACACAAACACGTACACATAAACAAACCACCATCCAAGGACAAAAACATAAAACCATAAACATAAGGCCTCATAAACAAGAACAATATACGGTATCAGAATAAAACAAAAGGAAGAGTAAACCAGGAGGGACTTTTTGAAACAAAAAGTTAAACTAATTAAAGTCCAGTTCAACTCAATACTATTTTCTCCCTGTGGACTCTGGAGAACTTGATAATAATAATAATAACAATCGTGGTGTGTGTGTGTGTGTGTGTGTGTGTGTGTGTGTGTGTGTGTGTGTGTGTGTGTGTGTGTGTGTGTGTGTGTGTGTGTGTGTTATCAGCTGCAGCCAGGGGCCAATTGTCCAATCAGATGCTTTACTAACTACGACAACTCTGCTGAGTCACCATTTTATCTCTCCGTCTCTTGGTCGCTCTTTCTGTCGTGCACGCACGCACGCACGCACGCACGCACGCACGCACGCACGAAGAGCTTCACTAACCAGCAGTTGTGCTTCAGTTTCATTACATTTCTAGCTCCAAATACCCAGAATCCCCAAGTCCTTGTTGCCACGGGAATGAAGTGGCCCAAAATGGTCCAAGGTGGTCCAAGGCATTTCGGCCACAGCTGGAATTTTGCACTTTGCAGCAGTTTATAAGTTGACGCTCAGTGACCAGTTGATAGGAGGGTTAGTATTCCTGTGAGTGTAAGATTTTATGAACGAAGCAGCTGCTTGCTTCTTGTCTGTGGTGACCTTTGACCCCCAGAGTATTGTGTGCCTTTCAGATGATGATGATGATGATGATGATGATGACTACTGGAATAGTGTATGCACTAACCTTTATTTGAAGTCTTCCTCACACTTGCACAGATCTGTTAAACATTGACTTCACCCGACCAATCAGAACTCATGGCTGTTGGCGTTGCGCAATAAAGTCAATAAACAGCTGGTCAGAGCTCAGATAAAGCTGTGACCTCCATAACTTCCGCTCAGATGAGACAAAACACACACACACCTCTTCTCTCTACAGGCATGGCCTTATATTCACTCTACTAATATCTAATTTAAGTTATTGATTTATAAAGTTATTTTCAGGGGTGATCAGTGTTGAAATGTTTTTAACTGTAAATTCACTATTTTTTCCCGCTTCTTATTATATTGTAATACGCGACTCAGTTCTGTGGCTAACAGAGGGATGGATGATTTTATTTCCAGCCATGTTGATTGCTGCTACTGTTTCCTTCACTAATTTTAATTTATCAATCCCAGGTATTTAATCCCAGTAATTCTTTCTTCTGCATGCGTTGGGCAGCCACATTAGGTTGGTGGGGGTCAAAGGTTTAGGGATCCACGGCGGCGACCTGTCCGCTGTGGGAATGGAACCTGCAAACTCCCTATTCCACATCTGTAGCTCCTCGGTTGGAATGGCTTGATTTGAAGTTGTGGGAAAAGTTCTGTGTAAATGAACATTGCTACCTGTAGTTCACACCAGGCCACCTCCACCGTGGTCTCTGTGTCGAGTCCCTTGTAAACGGTCTTGAAGGATCCTTGTCCGATCTCGATGTTGAACTTGAGGAATCGTCCATCGGGGGAGCAGGCCACTGCCTGTGTCTCCTCTTCGTCTTGCTCCCCCTCCTCCTCCTGTCTCTGCTGCCATGGCGGCGCCTCGCTGTAGGAGTCGGACAGCGCGACGCCCGCCTCCTCGCCAGAGTCCGAGCTGATGCCGCGGCTGTCCGCTGCCTCCTCCGTCGGGGAGGCGGAGGGGGCGTTGTCCGACGGTTTCAGGGTAGCAGGAGGAAGAGGAGGGTCTGAGCTGGGCTCCTTCTCTTTCTCTTCTTCATCTTCACACGTTTTCTCCGCGTTGCCTTCAGGATTCCTGGACAGCATCTTTCTCCTCCACCTGGGTCATCTCCTCAGCCACTCTGGTTGGAGAAGTTTACAGAAAGAAACAATGTCCAGCAAAAGATGGAAAGCATGTCAACAAATAAACACAAACATTTATTAATCACTCTGGACTTGCATAAAGAAATATTGTGATTCATTTATGCTTAAATCAAACGAAAACTACCAAAACAAAGAAGGAAATTTGTGTAAAATGTAAACAGAACAGTAAAAACCATTGTCGGTCAACACTTCAGAATATCATGATCTAAAACTTTTGGAAAACCATTGTCCTTCAACAGATAACCTGCCAACACTTGGTAAACAATTGTCTGCCAACACTTCTTAAAACCATTGTCTACCAACACTTTATAAAATCATCGTCTGTCAACAATTAAAGAGCTGTCATCTTTCAAAACTTTTTAAAACCATCGCTTGTCAACACTTGTGAAAACCATCGTCTTTCAACACTTCTCAAACCATTTTCTATAAACTCTTAGTCAACCATCATCTCTCAACTCTTCTGAACACCAATGTCAACATGTCAGAAAATTATCATTTGTCAACAATTAAGAAAACCAGTCTTTCAAAACGTTTTAAACCCATTGTCGGTCAACACTTTCACAAGCATTTGCCTCAACGTTTCTGAAAACCATGGTCTGTCACCACTTCTTAGATTACAATCTAACAACACTTCTTAAACCATTGCCTGTTGCCAGTTCTTCACAATGATGTACACTTTGCTCTCTCTACTCCTCTGAAACCTGCTTCTGCGATCAAGTCATTTTCAAATACGCAGTTGTTACTCAAAATTTAGACTTTTAATTTGAATAACTATATTATTGTAATTACAAAATGATGTTGTCATTTTCATACTTCACTCTGTCTGAACTTTCTTCTGGAGAGAAGGTGGAGCCTATCTATGATTACTTTATCAGTGGAAAGTCAGTCCATGATGTTTGTGGTGTGTGTGTCTTCTGCCATGTTCTCGTACTCACTGTGTCAGTCAGCTGTGTTTGTTTGGAGTCAGCAGAGAAAGTGTGGAACCAGTGAAAGTGGCAGCTCCATTCTCAGTACTCCAACCCTTCCTCCGGCCCGTAAACACAACATGTTATGAGTGCTGCACTGAGCTGAGTCCCGCACTGTTATCAGAGCAGCGCAGACGGCCACAAGCCCCGCCCACCAAACACCTGTCACCTGCCTGATAGAAACCACACACACACGCACACACGCACACACGCACACACGCACATACACACACACACACACACAGACACGCGCGCGCGCGCGCGCGCACACAGTTCTGCTCCTGAGAGTTTTGGCTCCCCCTGCTGGCTGGTTAAGCCATAACTCACTATCTATGAATTAAGGTGCAGTTTTAGTTGTAAAATTCCCAATAGATAAAATAGTAGCAGGAAAGCAGTTACGTGTCTATTGGTAGTGCTCACAGGTGGAATAGGAAGGGAAATGATTATGCAAGAGCACAGAACTAAAGTTAGATAACCGAATGAACATAAAGTACAAATATAGAATAGAATAGAATAGATTGGACTAGAATATAATATAATAAAAATATTTTATTAATTTCAGAGGGAAATTCTTGAAAAATAAAATTAAATAATTGACATGTAAACCACTCATTCCATCCACTGGAACCAGTTTGGAATTCAGTGTTTTGCTCAAGAACACTTCGCCATATGGACGGTAGGGATTGGGAATCAAACCTATGACTTTCCTATTGTAGGATGACGACTCTACTAATAGAGCCGGCTCAGTGTCTTACTCTAGGACACTTTGACATGTGGAGATGGGGAATCAAACCAGGAACATTCCAATTGAAAGGCGACCACTCTACCAACTGAGCCACACCTGCCCACTGAGAGCTTAAAACAAAAGAACGGACTCACAAAAGAACAAAGACAACCTGGCAACATGACACAGAACTGATGCCAAAGCATAGCCCACAGCCACCAGGTGAAGACAATCACACACTCAGGCTCAGGTGAAACACACCAGAGCAGGGAACAGCAATCAGACACGAGGAGGGGAAATCAAGCAGCCTGGAACAAGAGACAGTATGAGAGACAGTGGTCGGTGGTTCTAGTCCCCTCCTTCAGGTTGTGACGCATTTATTTGTACATGTCCTGCTCTTAAGGAAGATAATCATTTTCCCGCATGAATGAGATATTTGCTTTGAATTACCTGTTTGTGTCACATCATCATCATCATGCCACAATGACAGGTGAAGAGGCCACGCCCACATTTTTGTCATTATTTCTCAGAAGCGGAATTCACTTTGATTCACGAACGCTGTTGATTTAGCTGCGTATCTTGTTCCTGTATTGACTCATCGATTTTTTCAACAAAATGGTGAGATCATCTTCTGATGGAGCTCGCGTTCTGGCTGAGGTTCTTGAGGAGTGTGGGAGTGATCAGAATGTCAGTGGACCTGTTTACACCCGGCATTAACGTGAGCTCAGGTGGAGGAACCTTGGCTTTACAGATATTAATCTCCTCAGATATTAAGCAGATATTTTACACATTTGAAAAACTAATAATTTTGAGATGACTTCTGCAGATTCCGGTTCCATTGACAAATCTTAGTTCGGACAGACAGACGACTCTACCTACGCACTGACAAATAGTACTGCTACAATAAATACCTCACGCTTCTCATTTCTTCAACGTGACAAAATAAGTTAAATGGTTGTAGATTTGATGACGTGAGAGACGCGATGTTTAGAAAAATCCGCCTGGTTTCGCGGCCGTCGCATCGACACCTATCAGAAACTTATCTGATTTCTTTCTACATACGACTGAGGCCTGCATCCGATTTCAAGATAACTGAATGCCTGTGCCTTCTTCCTGCTCACACTGTCCTAAAGCAGATCTGACCTGTGTCACATAAGAACAAAAAATCGGAATGTGCTTCACTTTTCACTGCAAATATAAATGCAGCCTCAGTGAGAAGAGAGACGTTGCTTACACAGGCCAAGAAGATGGATGAGGGGTTAATTGGTTCCTTCTTTCACGTTCATAGGCGTTGCGTGTGTTGTATTGAGCAGCCCAGAAGTGGGCGGGTCTGTCCTCTCAGGTAAACATGTACAGTGCCTTCAGCGCTCACACAGCTGGAGGAAAAGCACCATGAAGAAGGAGCTGCTGTCTACGGAGGTACTATTGATCGTCCTCACGCTCACCGGTCAGTGTCACACTCTCTTACCTACATCAATAAGGAGACAATTTCCACGGCTTTTCCACAGATAATAGGAACAGAAAAGAGGGAGCTGGGAGATGAACATCTTAGTAAAGTAAAGAAGCTCAGTGTAGGTCCTCCAGCAGCATCAACTCTACAGCAGCTTCACTAGAAAATGGTCCAGGGTGGCCTGAAGCACCTCTAAGTCTTACGCTTTAATAAATAGGATGTCTAATGTTTAAAGTAGAGACTGTCAGCCTCCTTGAGTTCATCCAGCAATCAGTTCAGTCTAAAGTGCGCTGAAAGACATATAAAATGTCAGGCGATTTAAAGGTCAGGCCAAACCGAAAGACATCAACGAGAACAATCACATGTCAAGAGTGTTGAAATGCAGAAAGACTGGATGGCAACGATTTTTAAAGTCTGTGACAAACAACCAAGGGATGAAAACGTCTGATGTGACTTTTTGATAATTCCAACTTATGTTTGTTTGACCCACAAAAAAAACCAAAAGCACAGTTTTTTTTTTTTTTTTTTATTTGTTGCTGCAATTTGTATTTGGTTGACTGAATAAACTATTACTACTACAGTGTAAAAACAAACAAACGTAATGAGATCTTTGATGTGTCTGTGTTAGAAATACTGTCATTACGCTTAACTATCATTTTTTTGGTACTTGTACCTTTACTCTTTCAAACATGCAATCTTACCCATACTTGAATACAATTTGCAATGTGTAATCTCCTAAAAAATATAAAACTTGCAAGAAACAATCTAGCAACAGATTAATGTACTGTTAGTATTTTAGGATACTTGTGAACTTCTACGAATGAATAAATACGCTTTAGTTCACTTGTATAATCATGAGAGGTGACAAACAACAAATACAACTCAGACTGCATTTTCCTCAATTTAATCCACGTATAAATTCTAAGGTATTCCATTAAATGCAACTAAAACTTCAACAAATAATACGTGTCAATAATGTGGATATCATATTATGTAGTCATGATATGAATGAATCACTAAAGTCTATTTGTTTCAAACATAAAAGAAACAGTGAATGAAAAAAAATATGCAGCTATAAACAATACTCATAAAAGAGGAGGAAGAAGTGTATACTTAGGAATTCCTACCCTCTTTTCATGATACATGCTTATTAACAGAAAACACCAATCTTTTTTTATGAATAGAACTCATAGTAGCTTGGTGAGACACTATTGGTAAAGAGAATGATCCTGAATCAAAGGGTGACTGTTGAACCAAACAGGAAAATCAGCCTTATTATGTGATCTGGTGTGACGCACTCATCTATCCTGTCCGGTGACTTGTTTGCTTTCCAAAATATGGAGTACACTTGTCACAAGCATGAAAACATAATTGCTGTTCTCAATACATCACATGTGAAGAAACAGGGCGCCCGGTCGGTGCGGGTATGTCCGATATAAGTACGGCTCTCACTTCCTGTTTGTCTCTCCCACAGGAATCAACGCACAGCTCGATGGTGAGTTCTGTTACCTTTGTTGGTCAATCCTGTCTCTTCACTTTTGCCAGCAGTTGTCAATGTTGAATCAAACACACAAAACAAGAGCTATGAAACAACAATAAATCCATATCTGACGGTTGAACAGACAGGAAAACACTCACACTGTCACTCACAACATGACACAAAACTCAGGTTTGCTTTCACCTTTATGGGTTCAAATAGTTTCCATCACTTCATTATAACCCTGGGAATGGGCACATTAAAATCTCAATGTGCTGTAGGAACAATGAACTCTTGGCCGTGAGTCGCACATTCTATCTACAGAGGAGGTTACGACACGCCAATGTTTTATGCGCCTGCATTCCACCACGGGCCGACAACGAGGATGTATGGCATGACATCATCCACTCTGCTGTTGCCACGTTACAATCTGGACTTGACACTCCCTGCTTTCACCCATTATGTGAACCGCAACACTAGGTGGAACAGGACTGTTGAGATGCAAATATTTAAGGTGCCATGCGCCCCCGGCTAGCTAAGTCGGTAGAGCATGAGACTCACATTGTCATGAGACCACCTTCCCGTGGGCTCACCACCCGCAGGAAAGGTTCTTAATCTATGTGAGCTGGGTGACAGTGCTCAGACTGCCACCCTGCAAAACGGATAAGCGGGAGCAAATGGATGGATGGATGGATGGACGGTACCTCTGCACAGGCTGCAATCGGGATGGGAATCGAAAACTGGTTCTGACTTCGAACCGGTTCCAATTGATCAATTCCATCGGTATCGTACACCTCAATTGTGTTCAATTCATTTTCCAGCACAACGTCAAGTCGCGATGCGGTACATTGCATTACGTCACACTCTGCGATGCAGACCTCCTTCAACCAGGAGAAAACATGAAGAGGAAGAAGGTCTAAAGTGGGAGACGATAATCCACAAAATAATAAGATACGTTAATACATGTTCCACTCACCACGTCCTGAATCCACAGAGTCCACAGCCTCTCGCCTCACAGCCAGAAGGCCCCAGTTAAAAAAAAAAAAAAAAGTCTCTCGGTCTGCAGGGAACTTTGAAACTAAAAGAAGTTTCAAAGTCTTGGTGCAAATCCCGGCAGGAGCCTTTCTGTTTGGAGTTTTCATGTTCTCTCTGTGTGCTGGTTTTCCTCCGGTACTCCGGTTTACTCCGATAGTAAAAACAACCTGCACCATGACTCCCTGAGCTACACCTCCCTAGAGCACCGCGCTGTGTGGCTGCTGAAGACGGTCCATTTGGTGAAGAAATGTCCTGTCTGAGGACTAATGAGGGACTTTTAATAAATTAACTATGCCATCAATCTGTCCCGTGTAGTGAATGTCTGCTCAAACGAGCCGACAGCTTAGACATATGCTAGTAGATCTTTACTATATGTGTGAGCCTCTAGTTTTCACACCATATACAGTAGTAAATGATCACCAAGAGTATGTCTACTGTGTAGACATACACAATCTAGTAGATGATAACTACTGTATGTCTATTAATTAGATCATTCTGTGTTGAATATCCCCTCAACAAAAGCACCAACACAATATGAAAACAGCATTCCCTGCAGACCGAGAGAACTCGTTCCTCCTCCTGTGTCACTTCCACATTCCTCTCCAGTCTCCGACCTCCCAGAGAGGGAGGTCAACATTTGTCAACAGTGCAAAATTTGAAAAAGTGTAAATTCCAGGGGGCAGCCAATGAAGATAAATACACATTTGACTGTTCTTTTTTAAGGGAAAAATTCTAATTCAAGTTTCACGTTTGGAAATTTTTTTTTTTCCTTTTGGTGCAGAAGATTGTGTAAAACTACTTTTTCCCCTCAAAAAAATACTCAGGAATTTTTAGGAGAGTTGATAAAATCTTATCAATACTCACCCCTAGTAATCTACCTGTTAATTCTCCTTTTTTTTTAAATAAAAAATTTTTTTCTCCAAAAATTGATAAGAGAATCGATAAAGAATTGAATCGTTAAACAGAATTGAAAATGGAATCGGAAACGGAAAAATCGTATCAATTCCCATCCCTAGTCTGCACTGTGTGAAGCAGACCACAATCCTATACTGCTGCAGCCTCACTGCATTCCGAGAGTGAGGAGGCTACCGACAACTACAGGCTCATTCAGGAAGTGGTGTCCTGTAGGCACCTACATTCTCCCAGAGGAACAAGAAGAAAGTTGCTGACGTCAGCCAGCTGCCGAAAAAAATTCTCGTTCGGCAGAACAATTCATACTCCGAGAAGAAGCTGTCTAATCGCAGGCCACGCCCCCTCACAGCAAACATAATTCTGTGAAGTGGCGTTTTAACTTTTCAACTGCACAGCTTATTTCTCGTTAAAATGTTTTAAAAAATACAGTTAGTTGAACTGTTTCAGTAATAAAAGACAACGTTTCTGTCTGGGTTGCCATGTTGGTCCGGTTTTAATAGTTTTAATCGCAGAAGCTGACAGCCTTGAATGATGTGTTCAGGGGCACCACGTAAACTCAGAGTCGTGCTACATGCCACATGCCACATGCTAACGCACGTCGGGGCTCACACAGTAGCGAGGCTACATGCTGAACATGATTCAAATATGACTGATTCAGTCATTAAGGATCTGGAGCGGAAATACGCCATGCACTGCCCTGTCACGGACTTGTGGCGGAATGCGGAAGTAAACAAGAAAAATCTGGCCAATCGCACACGGGTTTGGATGGATGGTTGGCACAGCCGAACAAAGTTGATGTCATTTTGTTCGGCAAGACCCTCAAGTACCGAACTTTCTTCTTGTTCTTATGGAGGATGAATTCACCTTGAGGCAGAACAGGCTCTGAGAGGCTGCTTCAAAACAAAAGGACTGGGATGGAGTGCAGGGGTCCCATGGCAAAGACATAGAGGTGGCTGTTAACTGCACCACGGACTATATTAACTTCTGCATGGACACTGGCTCCAGTTTGTCTTGTCTTGTCTTGTCTTATGGAGCTTTCACACGCAACTGTACCAACTGGAGCCTAGATTTCAGAATTGCAGTGTTCACCTGTATTGAATGGAATCGGCCAATTTCCCCAACAGTCCTTGAAATTGGCCGATTCTATTCAATACAGGTGAACAGTTCCAGAGTAAAAGGGTGTGATGGCCCAACTGCACAAAAACAATCCAGAAGGTCAGATTCTTAGTACGCTGTAGTGGTTGTATCAATGATGAGAGAAAAAACATAACTTTCTGAGACCACTAGGAAGCAAAGGTGGACCCACTGCTCCATATCTATGGGACTGATATTAATTGAGTGTTTTATATATCAACACAATTTCACCCACTGTAGGTAAACTCCTTAACAATGGGGGTGGTGTATTCCAACTGCACCAAGTAAACCAAAAGGTCCGATTTATAGCGTCAACTAGTGGTCATATCAACAATGTAAGCAGTCGGCATTGTCACCTTCAGAGCCTCCTGACAGGTGGAGGTCGACTCAATTGCTCCATCTCTATGAAACTAAGGCAACATTTCAATTACCCATCGTGGTTTGACTTTCCGAATGAAGATCATGACGGTTGTCATCTGCATCGACTGCAATTGGTAGTCATGGATGTGGATGTGTCCTTTGGCTTGTGCAAAGGAGTTTTTCGGTGAAGTGCAGTGCATGGAGAACTGACCCCACCCTTCACCCTTGGGATTCATCTGCCATGGCCTAGCAAGCTGGGACAATGGCATCAGAGTGTTCTTCTCCTAGCCTCTGGCTCAAAAAGTTTCCTCGAAGGCACAAGGGCAGTAACCCAGGCTGGGGAATGGATGCTGGATTCTCAAGACAGATCCATGGACCCAGGGTCTTCGCACATCGAGACTACCCACCACTCCTAGGCACTTCATGGGTGTTACATCAGACTTTGCCTTGTCCTAAATAGACTGTCTGCCAATACTCCGAGCACCATCAGTCCAATGGCTAGATGGCTGTCAATGGCTTTCCTGAGCTGGCGCCCTTTGATGGATCTAGTTTTTCCTACAAACAAGAATCGTATGTACGGTTGATAACTTACTGGGCAAACTGAGAGGGTCTATATTCCTCAAAATCAAATATCAGTCTTATAAGACCCTCCAGTCTCCATTCTTTGGTGCCAATGCTAATGGAAGTTGTTCCCTCTGGATCGATACCTCTAGTTTGCGGCCAGGCGACACGGAACACCAGGATCGTTGGAGGTGTGGATGCTGACCCGGGGGCGTGGCCATGGCAGGCCAGTCTGCATTTCAGGGGCGGACACTTCTGTGGAGGCTCCCTGATCAACGACCAGTGGGTGTTGAGCGCCGCCCACTGTTTCCCAAGGTGAGCTCCCACCAGCCAATCACCTGCCTGCACACCTGAGCTTTAACCCAGTGCCACTAACTGCCTCCTCTTTCAGTAACATCGCCAGCAACCAAGCATCCCTGAGGGTTTACCTTGGCCGTCAGACACAGCAACTCCTCAACTTCAACGAGGTGTCGCGTACCGTGTCGCAGATCATCCCCCATCCCAGCTACAGCTCGAGATCCAACGACAACGACATCGCGCTGGTGCAGCTCTCAAGCCCAGTCACCTTCACCGACTTCATCAAGCCGGTGTGCCTGGCAGGCACTGGCAGCGAGTTCGGAGCCGGGCTCATCACCTGGGTCACCGGCTGGGGAACCATGGGCGAGGGTGGTGAGCATCAGCATTGACAGCTCCATGTACCATCATCAATTTGTAGACATGTTAACAAAAGGAAAAGGATGAATACATTATGAGTTGAGTAACCGAGTAAACTGAGTAACTGCATGTTGTCCCTTTCAGACTCTCTGGATTTTCCTCAGACGCTGCAGGAGGTGGATGTTCCCATCGTGTCCAATGCAGACTGTGACGAGGCCTACAGCATCATCACGAGCAACATGATCTGTGCAGGACTGTCTGAGGGAGGAAAAGACTCCTGTCAGGTGAGTCTGCGTCCATTAAAACCACCGTCCACACATCTCTGGGTCCCAGTGCTCCTCGCTGGTGTTCAGACGGTTGTTTTTAGAAGTGATCACAGACTGTGGTCTTCACTAGTGTTCATAGACAATGGCTTTCAGACTGCGTTTACACATAGGCACAATGCGTTACGTATATAATTTTCCCGTCATTCGTGGCACATTTCTGACCATCTTTATTTGACGTAATGCTTCTAAATAAAGCCGTGGTTCCACCACCGTACCCCAACAGAGGGCTGGTGGAAAATCGTAGCCGGTGGTCGCGGTTTCTTTCCGTACCGTCCACAACTTGATATGCCTTGATACATGAAGTTCGCAGCTGAGCGTGTGGATTAGCTGTGATGCGTTATACAGCGAGACAGCATTCGGTCCGTTGCCGCATCCTCTTCTCTGTGCAACTCTGTGACATTTCTCTGGATCTGGAGCGACGTGAACGGTTCAGCAGGTGATGGTAGATTGACTGGGGTGTGTGTGGAGCCATATATATAAACCCAGTCGCAAACCGGGGGAAAAAAAGAGAAAAAAGGAAAAAAAAAAAAAAAGAAATGAAAAAATAAACAAGTAATTAAAGTCTAATATGTACAAGACTTAATAAGATAATGGATAATGGTGCTGTGATGAATGGTACAAAAGGGTGACCAAGTAAGATGAGGGAGTTAACTTTCAGTATTTACATTAAAGTGTGCGTGGATGATCATTTAAATTAAATAATATACCTATATATGTACATTCACAGTGACAGTTTTGTTTCTCCTGAAGTCCACCGTCATCGCCACAGTTTCAGGTTTCAATTCAGGTCAAAATCGTCATCCACGGTCAGAAATTGAAATTCGTGCCATTCCCGTCTTTTCGTAGTTATGTGTAAACGCACCTTAACAGAAATGGCCAATTGCTGCACCTGCTGGTCTTTTGCAGCAATTACACAAGTTTTCATGCGTTTTTGTTGCCTCTGTTCAAAGGTTTTAACATACCGTCGCCTCAAAGTCAAACCACTGTGTGTGTGTGTGTGTGTGTGTGTGTGTGTGTGTGTGTGTGTGTGTGTGTGTGTGTGTGTGTGTGTGTGTGTGTGTGTGTGTGTTGCTTTCAGGGTGACTCAGGTGGTCCGCTGGTGGTTAGAAATGAGTCTCGGTGGATCGAGTGTGGCGTCGTGAGCTTTGGGAACGGCTGCGCTCGGCCCGAATTCCCCGGAGTCTACACTCGCGTGTCGGAGTACGAGTCCTGGATCAGGAGCCAAATCACCACCAACCAGCCGGGCTTCTTCGCCCTCAGATTGGACTCCTCCGACAACCCCTCCGCCAACTCCTCCTCTTCCTCCATCAGTGGAGCTCCCCGAGTCCTCGCCCTGACTCTTCCTCTGCTCCTCTTCCTCCAGCAGGAAACTTAATGAGGGTCATCAGGCTTCATGCTGGGATTCAATCTCATGGTTCAAATCTGAAAATTAAAAAAGTAATCACTTATCAATTTCCTTCTGTCCGAAAGCTGAACAAGAATTACAGCTCCTGGGGTGAAATAGTTTCATTATTGTCTACTTGTTTTCCTCTAATTTTACTAATTTAGCACAAAAGAATCCTCTCATGAAGAACTACAATCGAGTAATTTTGAGTTTCTTTTAAATCTTGCTGTGCAGCATTTAATCAAAGTCACGTTGTACCAATAAACTGATTAAAATAAAAAAGAAATTGTACTGGGTTTAAAACTTAGCTTATCAAACAAAGAAATATAAAAAGAATTTGTTGGAAATGTAGTTAAAACAAAAAGATCTTGAAACTTTGAAATGTTCACATCCCAGCAACAGACCGGTAAAGTTTAAATGGAGGCAGAAATGTGTCGGCGAAACAATGATTTTTGAATTAAAGTGCTGAAAAACAACAAAACGAAAAACCGACCCATTAAGATTTGAAAGAACTGAAAATGACATAAAATATTCAAAACGTATTTTAAGAATTTCATTGTTTACTGAAAATTGTACACAATTTTAAATTATTTAAATGTTGCTCAGTTAAAATTGATTCACAGATAATAAAAAGACCAGTTAATAGATTACATTGTCTGCCATGGGTATCGTAACATAATTTAAAGGACAAACAACTCTTTTCCCTAAAAACAATACAATTTTATTATTTTCATGAAATGTTAATTTTTTGTTCATTTTAAACATGAGTCTTTTCAGCTATCACTTGTAGATGGATGCTCTTTTATCTGAACTTACACAATGAGTTCATGTTTAACACTTTGTAATTGCTGACACCAGCTCCCATGGTAAACAATTCATTGCTAAAATTCACCCAAAATATCCAACACCTTTGTACAAATGTTGAATTTCAGGACATTGACGCACATAAATGTATTTATTATTGAAGTCTGTGGATTCATGAGCAATATTATCCTAATAGTATATCATTATTGATAATCACTAATAATCATTTGGGCTGAGGATGAATTTAGATATGAACTTGACCTTGTGATACGACTCAACTAAAATACTTTGATGCAAATACGCTAAATATGTTTCGGTAACCTGAACTTACATTGAAAACGTTACCTGTTACTTTGTTGTATTATTTCTGTGAATAATGGAGAAAATATCAGGAGGCTCCAATATTACATTGAGCATTATAATGTGTTAGTCGTGACAAAGTCTTTCAGCGTGCGAGGACAGCAGTTCACAGCTGACATGTCCAAGTAACCAAGGTCAATTTTTTCCACTGTGATCTACTGTTGAAGTCGTATATGAAGAAGTCAAATCATATTCTTTTTTTTTTTTTAGAGTGGACTGCATTTTATACCTGCTCCTCACTTGTGTATGTGTGAGCTCTGAACTGTTGGGTGTTCAATAAATTCTATATCTATAACATGTGAAACTCTTTGGTTTGTCTGCATCCACGACAACAGTACTGTGTTTACCACATGCAGGTTACAGCTACTTTCTCAAAAAGTTGTAGTTCCGTTACTTCATTAATTACTCCAAACCACATTTGGAGTCATCCTATATTATAGTCAATACGGTAATTAGTTATATTTGGTAAGAATGCACATTTTCTGTTATGGTTGTTTCCTGTTATATTTTGAATTCTTTGATAATTTTCAATATCCTGCCGTGGGTGGAGTCATCAGACTCCACCCCCATCATGCACAAGTAATCCCGCCTTATATGATGCGGAGTGAAGGTGCACTGTAAATCAGCTCAAATAATACATTAAATAGGATATTTTTTTATATATCAATAATATAATAATTAATAATATTACAAATTGTGCTACACTGTCTGGTGTTTCGGTTTCACTGGTGCCCCTGTTAAATGGTGACTTCTGCCACAAGCCCGAAGCAGCAGCTGATGTTAAAATGAGACAAACAAACGATATGGTACCTATAGCCCCGTTTTCACAGTCCCCCTTGGTACCGGTGCCGGTCAGGTGGGGGTTACTATCCGTAACCAGACCCGTATCAGTGCCGCGTTTCCATTACACGGTGAACGGTTTGAAATGTAGGCGGGGTTATGAACGGCAGCGTAATCACGCAGGATGTGACGCCATTACGCAGCGGTCAACGCGGGAGAACTCGAGGAACAAACATGGAGGACTAGAGATCGTCGTGTGTTTTCTTCTGGCCTTTTGCTTCCTTGCAAAACGGAGACAGGCTGTTTTGCAGAGAAGGCTACAGGCTTTAGACGAGGAGAGTGCCGAGGAGGACAGCCGTGAGCAGGAGAAACGCGAGGAGGAGGAGAGGCGGGAGGAGGAGGAGGAGAGATGGGAAGGGGAGAGACGACTGCGGGAGAGAAGAAAGAGGCGACGCAACCGGGTAACCGGGAAAGGCAAGGTGGCGCTGCCTGTTGAAGCGGAATGACAGTGATGTCAGCCTCGTAAAATCCATGGTGCTGGCGTGTTGTGCTCTGCACAATCTTTGTGAGACTCATGGAGAGGAGTACAGCAATGGATGGAGCCACACTGTGGAGGCAAGCGATGCAGCTGAACCTGTGGTGGCACTGGGACAGGGTGCAGATGAAGGCAGGGATGTGAGAGAGGGACTCCTGCAATTCCTAAATGCATGAAGTATTTGTAAATAGAGCTGTATATATTTGAAGAACCTGTTTGGTGTTGTGTTATTTCAAAAACCTGTTACTGTTACCTGAGTTACTGTTTTGTTTTTCTTGTTCTACTTGTTTCAGGCTGCATTAAATCTGCAACACTGATCTTTGCGCCCTTGTTGTCCATCTACAAGCCAAACAAATCAGAAAGCACACTGCTAACAACCCCATCCAAGTTTTTCTGAAAGCATCTGGCAGAAAAAAAATAATCTGAATTGGAACAAGTTTTCATTCCAAACTTTTTCCTCACAAAATACGGCTCCATTCACACCACAGAGTGGAGACCTCCAGCACATCACAAGTGTTGACCAAAAAGTAGATGCGCATATTGGGGTGTGAAAAAACTATTTATTTGAACATATTATTTACATATATACATATTATATAAATAGTTTTTTCACACCCCAATATGCGCATCTACTTTTTGGTCAACACTTGTGATGTGCTGGAGGTCTCCACTCTGTGGTGTGAATTGAGCCGTATTTTGTGAGGAAAAAGTTTGGAATGAAAACTTGTTATAATTCAGATTATTTTTTCTGCCAGATGCTTTCAGAAAAACTTGGATGGGGTTGTTAGCAGTGAGCTCTCTGATTTGTTTGGCTTGTAGATGGACAACAAGGGCGCAAAGATCAGTGTTGATCTTTGCGCGAGCTCACGCGAGCTCAGAGGGAAAACCACATTTTGCAGTGTTTTATTTGTAAAAAGATTTCAAAACCATGTATTGTTTTCTGTCCACTTCACGATTATACATCACGATTTGTGATTGTAATGTGATAAAATGTGGAAAAGCTCAAGGGGTATCAATGTCATGTCATGTCAAGGTTTTTTTTTTTTTTTACAACAAAACTACTGCTGCAGAAATTGTTTTTTATATGTGTTTGTTAGATAAGCTAATTTTAAAATCCAGGAGAAGATCACTGTTACTTTGATTGAACCCTGTGGAACTAAAATTACTTGATTGTCGTCCTTTGTTGGAGAATTCTGTTGTGCAAAATTAATAAGATTATGGGAAAACAAGCAAAAACATATGAAAGTTTTTAATACCAGGAGCAGAAGGGAATTTATTCATAATTACAGTTTCGGTTTCATATTTGCGTCCTGAGACTGAAGCCTGACGACTTTTATTAAACTTCCTGCTGGAGGAAGAGGAGCAGAAGAAGAGTCAGGGCGAGGACGCCAAGAGCTCCAGCGATGGAGGAAGAGGAGTTGGAGATGGCGACAGAGCATAGGGAGGAAGGGGGCTTCATCTCCATTCTGACGGTGATGAAACCCGGCTGGTTGGTGGTGATGTGGCGCCTGATCCAGCACTCGTACACCGACACTCGGGTGTAGACGCCGGGGGAGTTGGGCAGAGCGCAGCCTCTCCCGAAGCTCACGACGCCGCACTCGATCCACCGAGACTTGTTTTTAACCACCAATGGACCACCTGAGTCACCCTGAAAGCAACACACACACACACACACACACACACACACACAGGGTCACCCATCAGCTGAAAAGTTTTGGACCGAGGCAACAAAAGGTGTGTTAAAAAAAACAGCAGGTGGCGCAAGTGTGCATGCCCGTAAGTAACATCAGACTTGGTATTAACATTCGCTTTGGGTGATCATGTCACAAGTGCACGTTAATGCCAGGTGTAAACGCAGTCTGAAAGCCATTGTCTATGAACACTAGTGAAGACCACAGTCTGTGGTCACTTCTAAAACCAACCGTCTGAACACCAGCGAGGAGCACTGGGACCCAGAGGCGTGTGGACGGTGGTTTTAATGGACGCAGACTCACCTGACAGGAGTCTTTTCCTCCCTCAGACAGTCCTGCACAGATCATGTTTCTCGTGATGATGCTGTAGGCCTCGCCACAGTCTGCATTGGACACGATGGGAACATCCACCTCCTGCAGCGTCTGAGGAAAATCCAGTAGGGCTGACGGGGACGACACGGAGTTACTCAGTTTACTCGGTTACTCAACTCATAATGTATTCATCTTTTTCCTTTTGTTAACATGTCTACAAATTGATGATGGTACATGGAGCTGTCAATGCTGATGCTCACTTCCAAGGCCCATGGTTCCCCAGCCGGTGACCCAGGTGATGATCCCGGGCCCGAACTTGCTGCCGGTGCCTGCCAGGCACACCGGCTTGATGAAGTCGGTGAAGGTGACGGGGCTTGAGAGCCGCACCAGCGCGATGTCGTTGTCGCTGGTTGCTAAGCTGTAGCTGGGATGGGGGATGATCTGCGACACGTTGCGCGACACCTCGTTGAAGTTGGAGACTTGCGGTGTCTGACGGCCGAGGTAAACCCTCAGGGATGCTTGGTTGCTGACGATGTTACTGAAAGAGGAGGCAGTTAGCTGCGCTGGGTTAAAGCTCAGGTGTGCAGGCGGGTGATTGGCTGGTGGGAGCTCACCGTGGGAAACAGTGGGCGGCGCTCAACACCCACTGGTTGTTGATCAGGGAGCCTCCACAGAAGTGTCCGCCCTCGAAGTGCAGGCTGACCTGCCATGGCCACGCCCCCGGGTCAGCATCCACACCCCCAACGGTCATATTGTTCCGCGGCGCCTGGCCACAAACTAGAGGATCGATCCAGAAGGAGCGACTTCTGTTAGCATTAGCATCAAATAATAGAGACTGGAGGGTCTTATAAGACTGACCATCTCTACGTCCTACCCTGGAGATGCCCACTGGAGCCTCTTTGATAATGGGGAGAATAGTCCCAGTAGTCAGTTTGCTGAGTAAGCTATTATCAACCATACGTACCGTATGGCCATTGATTTCATTGCCATGGCAACAGTCAATACTTTATGAACTGTCAATTATTTACCAAAACTACTTTATTCATTGAAAATCATACTCAATTTAGTTTGATTATATTTGGACTGTTGGATCAATGAAGAAAAAGTGGATAACTGTTGTCCATTGGCGTAGTGGGGCTCACCTCTGCCCTCTAGTGGACTAGAGGAAAAACCTCCTGACAGCTTACATTGCTGCTACGAAGAGTTAACACTTAAAATCTATCCTCCATCCATCCATCCATCCATCCATCCCACCCTTTTACTGCACCTCTATTGAAAGGAAGCAGCCCATTTAAAGGACTGTCGTGTTTATAGAGCCTCCAAAGCTCCCGTTTGGGCCTTAAAGCTCCATTACAACGCGATGGAAACCATTTAAACTCACAAACGCGACAGTAAACCTTCTCTCGTGCCATGGATGATTTTCCAGACGTTCAACCGACAGCTGTGGATTTATTGTTGTTTTAAAGTTTCTCTTTTGTGTGTTTGATGAAAAGCCTGACGACTCGCTCGAGGGCCATGTTGACAAAAGAAAGATGACATGATTAAAAAAACAAAAGTAGGGACCGAACTCACCATTGATCTGTGCGCCGATTCCTGTGGGAGAGACAAACAGGACATGAAAGCCGGGATTAATTGATATTATTATTACTTCTTTTTTTTAAATAAAGGGATTATATTGAGGAAACTGAGTTGAACTTGTTGTTTGTCATTTCAACCACTCGTGATTTTACAAGTGGAATAAAGTGTATTCAGTCGTGAGTAAATGTTCAGTTTTATTTCATTTATTTCACGTATGAGTTTGAAAACAAGTACGAGTACCGACGGATTATCAACGTGATGAGATTATCTGTGACCTGTGGTTCTCAGAACAAACAGACACATTAAAGTTCTCAATTAATTTTGCGTAACTGTTGTTTCTGTGAGTGACAAAAAAAATCCTAAATCTTGATATTTGATGACCTCAGGCGCTTCCCCTCTCTCAGTTTTAACAAAAATCTGAGTTACGTAAGATGTTTTCATCCTGTTGATGTTTGCAGAGGCTTTAAGTGCCCCCGAAGCGCTTTTAAAATCTGGTCCTTCTGCATTTCAGCGCCTTTGACTCGCACTTGTTCCCATCCACCTCTCAGCTCGGCCTGACCTTCACCTTTTGTGCTCAAATTTACAGTTTTGTTGTTTTGCTTCTAAATTTGGCTGTTTTGCATTGTGACTCTAATCCTGTTTATTAAAAGCACAGAGGACGGGAACATTCTTCTCTTAACATCTTCTTTTCTGCTCCTGTCTTCTGGGGAAAAGCTGTGAAATCATCTTCGCATTGCTTAAAAGTTGACTTTATTAAACTTCATATGTCTGATTGGTATTTCTATTAAAACATTGTTTTAACAAACAAATAGATAATTTCATCAAATAAAAACAAACATAACAAACAAACAAAATGTATAGGTTTATATTTCTATTGCTCGGTGTTTGCATGCCACTGTAAAAGTATTATAGTTTTTATAGTTTTTTTTTTTAATTAATGTGGCGTTCAGTGTGGGCAGCAAAGTTAGAGTTTCATTGTACTGGGAAACACGTTTCTTTATGGTGCATATGACAATAAATACTTTGAATTCCAAACAAACAAACAAACACACAAACAAACAAACACACAAACAAACAAACAAACAAACAAACAAACAAACAAACATAAATAAATAAATAAAAAAAGATTAAAAGATTAAAAAAATAAACAAATTAATAAATTAGTAAATTAATAAATTAATAAATTAATAACCAAGAGCCCAAAAACATAATTTATGCTATGTTTCAAATTATTACACACACACACACACACACACACACACACACACACACACACACACACACACACACACACACACACACACACACACACACACACACACACACACACACGCATGTTTTTAAGCTTAAAATTGAGCCAAATAAAGATATCTTATATATTTTTGATGATCTTTGAAGTCTCAATGCAGAGAGGAGATTAAGACAAAAGTGGAATGAGGTGAAGCACCGACACAAAGCAGCATCTGTAAAGTTAATATTCACATAAAGAATCTGCTTTAATCTGTTGTAAATCATCTTCTATGTCATTGTTCATGTCAGTTTCGTTTATTAATAGAAGCCTCACTCACTTACAACGCATCATGTTATCTCCAATATAAACTTAATTTCTCTTCTGTCAGTGAACATTTGAATTGATTAAAAATGAGAGAATAAAGACGAGATTGTGAAAGTCTCTTCCTGTTTGTTTTAATTGTTTTTATGCATTTGCATGTTCACAGATGTTCTACAGAAGTGACGAGCAGAATCTGAAGTAAACCGACATTCAGGACTTCTAACACTTCAGTTCCTACCACTAATTCTGAAAGTGCTCGAGCAGGTTACATGGAGAAAATGTTACTTTAATTCCAGTAAAAATTACATACTTGAATATACACTCATAAAGTACAAGTAGACAAAATAACTCCTTTCCCACAGTTATATGTGTAATTTATTACCACATTCCCAAAAACTTGTAAAATGTAGATTACACTGCGTAAATTGTACTTAAGCACTGAGCAAGATTACTACTCAATTGCAAAACTGTATTTAACATTTCTATCCAAAATAGCATTTAAAGTAAAACAGCGGTGAGCAGGTGTAAAAACTATGTTTCCCAGATGGGAGTGTGACGCTGACCTGTGAGTGTGAAAACGATCAACAGCAGCGTCTCCTCCTTCATGATGCTTCTCCTTCGGCCGTTTGAGCTCTGAGGCAGCAACTCTGCACATGATTACCTGAGAAGACAACACACCTGCAGGAAGACCCGCCCACTTCTGGCCTGCTCCTCACGAGTGGCGGTCATCTCCCCGCACATTTGCAGTTACTTCTTTAAAAAGTAGATCAATACGTGGGAGGAAGATGCTCTATAATCTGCCTCTGAGTGAGGCCACGTTGACAGGTACACAGGTTTTTACAAAAACGGATATTTTCACCTTTATGTTTACAAAAAAAAAAATCCTCCTTTACACCTGATCGTTTTTAAACAAAAACTTCATTCACACGGATCGCATGCACACCTGGTTAAGAGATACTATGAGCTTGCCAAACCTGTAGGGGGCAGTGTAACGAGAAGCAAGCGGATAGCCAATCAGAGTCCTCGAAAGTACACCAGGTCACGAATGGCGTGAGTCATTTCCGTTTTTCTTCAGCGTACGGTTCGTTTGTTTGGACCGATAAACAAGCGGAGCGCCTACTAAATGTGACGGTAGAATTTTTATTTCAGTTATTTTACGATGCGATCGAGAGCCTTCCGGTGGCTGGCACTTGATTTTGACATTTGAACAAATAATGTCAGAAAACTTTGGATGCAAACGGAGACACTGAGGTTTTTCTCATTCTCCACTGTGGCCAACCATCGTTTCAGTAACTCGTAGCTGCGGTTTTTTGTAAATACCTGGAGTGTCTGGAGTGAGAGGCTGACACACTTTTTCATTCACGTTTTTTATGTTGAGATTTTTATACTGATTTTGTTTAAAGCAGTTTTAATGTTGTTTTTTATTTCATACTGATAAATTGCTTGCTTATCTAAGTATATCCAAACATTGTTTGTTTATTTAGTATTAGAATTTAGAAATATATATCTGCCATTAGTTACTGTGTAACTAATGGCAGATATATATTACTTATTTTAAAAGCAGCAGTTACAATACAAGTGACTGTGAACGAGAAGTAAACAATCCCTTGGTAAATCAATTGAAATCATTAGTTAATTCTTTACTTAAGTAACTACTTTAAAAAAATACAATTTGGTAAATGAAGTTATGTGTCACTTGGTAAACCGCTTTAAAAAAGCGAATCCCCGTGTGACTGCAAATATGAAGAAACTAAAAAACTAGTAGTCTTACGTCGTAACTGATCCCAGTCATAAGTTACTTTGTGGAGTTACTATAAATAAAATAGTAATCAGTTACTCCGTTAATGAATTATGTTCCGACGTTCCCGGAACACAACGGCGGTCAGATGAGTGTGGTGGATTCTGATTGGTCCTCTTCCCGGAAGTGACAGACGTGGCTGAAGATCTGCGATGATGTGAGGAATTAAAACTAAAAAGAGTTCAATTCTGTTTTTATTGAGCTGAATCTCAGTTGATAGAGTTGTCTGAATGGATATCATCCGGCAGTTTGTGCTGGTTTGTCTCGTCGGCGGTCTGACGGCGGAAGACGGAGGAGGATGGTGAGTTTTTACTGACCTCGTTCATCATGAATCTCAAACATCTGTCACGTTGGTTTATATTAAAGCTCCGTTTTCTGCCTTTTGTCTTGTAAACCTTCGCGATCAACGACCTTTATTATCTGCAAACATCTCAACCTTACGCCAAAGTTCTTTTTAAAGCCTGTCAGTGAAACAAAGTTTAAATGAAGAGCTTGTTAACAAAATACGGTGTTTCGGATTAATTTGCGTCCGTGTTATCAGGTGACCGACGTCCGGTGTTGCTGCGAGTAACAGCAGGTGCTACTCTTCGAAACTTCATTGTATATGCGCTTAAACAGCGTTCGCTAGCATAGCTATGGATTTCTGTCGGGTTTGAACACCTGCTGTTGTTATGGGCAACAACAAAGGACGTTACAGGAAGTCGGTCACTAGTTAACAGGGAAACCAATTAATCTATAACACTGGTAAAAAAAACCAAAAAAAAAACTCTCGTACCGTCATATTGGAGGTCCATTTACAAATATAAACACACATAAACAAAGATAAAGACAGAAAAACATGTTTTATTTACATTGTCAAATTGTAGACTTAAAAGCTAAGTTCAGTCAGACGTTGGGCAAAGTGACTCTAAGTGCATCGTGGGAGTCCAGGTAACATACAGGTGAAGTACATTTTTTATTAGAAATACCTTCAAGAAACAGGGAATTAAATCCCCACAGTTTGACTTTAATGCATAATGTGATTTAATCAATCATTATGAACATCATTCCTGAAGCTACAAGGTGGAGAAAACCCTGCAGACCTGTCCGCCTCATGTAACCCTAAGATGAGTATATTTCCCCATTAAACAGGCCACATATTGCCCCGATCCCCCCTTCTATACATCCTTATTCAATTCATAGCCGTGGGGGTGCTAGAGCAAACTATAGCTTGAACATCATCGATCCCATGACTCTTTGTGCCACAAAATGTGTTCAAATCATATTAACGCCTGTAATCTCACTCTGGGATCGAAATCTTTCTGCTCTCACCTGTAAAACTTCCCTGTGTTCAGGTTCAAGCCTTCAGACTTCAGCTTACAGGACGAAGGTCGGTGTAACATCGACGTGCTGGATGGCTCCTCGCTCTCATACCTACAGTTCATTGAAAAGTACGTCAGTACAACTGCTGCACCAGAACAGTCTGTGGTTTTTAGGGTCACTTTTAGAGACATTTCATCATTTAATGTCATCAATCTCCATGGTAACCAATGTCAATATTGAAACAACCAGGCAAAATGCCGTCAGGATCTTATTGTTGTTCATTTTCTACATTTATACTGAACCAGCAGATCTACGTAACGCGACAACGCTTCAAGTGAAAATTCATAATTTCTGCGTTTTATTTTAATTTATTTTGTTTCAGAAAAGTTCAGCGTTTACATGGCAACATTTTAAAAATGATGTCCGTTGACCTTTTTCAGCAAAACTAAAAGAAAAAGTTGTTTATTTAAAGATTAATGTGGTATTATTGTACCAATCAGGTCGTAATTCAAGACCTGAAATAAACTGAGATGAGAACGCGAGGTCTACAGGAGAAGGAAATCTTAATTTTCAATATTGAAATGTCCTCTTTGTGAAAGAAAATGTTTTTGTTTTTTTTCTTTTTCGTCCTTTGTGTTTGTAGATATGCGTACAGCAGACCGGTTGTCCTCCGAGGACTCACTGATAACACGGTACGCTCCCGCAGCTCAGAGCTGCTCCAGGTGATGGATTTGATCCAGACGTTTGTTTGAATTTCTTCTTTCTTCTTGCAGAGGTTCAGGCGGCTCTGCTCCCGGTCCAACCTCCTGGAATCCTTCGGCTCTCGGACCGTCAGACTGAGCACGGCGAACACCTTCTCCTACAGGAAAGGTTGGTACGTCCGACCAGCTCACATACACACACACACACACACACACACTTGCTGCTGTCAGTAAGACTCCCTGCGATTGGTCGGTTCCAGTGGACGTCCCCTTCAGCCAGTACGTGGACGACTTCCTGAAGCCGCAGACTGAAGACGCTCTGGGCAGCGGTGAGTTCAGCCTCCGATACGAAGAGATGTTGCTGTTTTTTTTAACCATTGTATTTTAATTTATTGCACATATTTATTTACCGAGTTGTACTGTTAGGGAGAGGTACTTGGACTCATCTCGTCTCACTGTGTGATAGAGTGGGACACTCTGAAGGGATGTTTGGTCTGATAGCAACCTTCGACAGAGCTCCGGTCAGAGAGAAGGGCACGGAGAGACCTTTAGAGGGTACTTTAATAATGACGTTGGAATGACGGGATGAGCGCAGAATGAATGTGTGTAGAACAATATTGAAATATTGTACAAATAAATAAAGTTATATAATACAATATTAAACAGGGTCAATTCTTACCTAAAGTATAATGGTTTGGTCAAAATGACCCAAAAAGGTAATAATTTGAACGAAGGTCTGAATATAAAGGGTGAATAATCAGGCTGTAATGGAATCAAAGGATTTTAAACAGATTTAATGGTCTGTGTCTCCCTCCAGCGGGCGCAGACTGCAACTGCATCTTATCAAACAGATCACGTGAAGACTGCATGAACAATTAGTTGTAACAAGGGCATGCGGCACATATGGAGACTAAACTACACCTAACAACGTCAAAACGGACGTCAAGCAATCAGGGAATACACCTTGAAAGACATTAAAAAAAAAAATGTTTACAACTTGCACGTTAACTAATGACACTGTCACATGAGCCACACACACACTATTTCTTTCCTTCAGGTTCTTGGTTATTTCAGAGCAGCGCCCTCTGGTGGCTTGACTCAGACACGTTGGAGGAATCAATGATGCAGTTTTAGCCAGTGACTTAATATTTTGGACCTTTTAAAATGTAATATGACAGTGAAAAAATTGTCTGTATCCTCAGTGAATAAATATCTTTTTAAATTATTGTAAGAAAGTATGATTTTATATTGATTAAGTATATAATTACATTTCCCCTTTTTTCATTTTTTTTCTTATTCATTATATTCTTGCACGTATCAGTAAAAACTACTTGGTCTGACACTATTGCCATGTGGCTGTTGGCTTCATTACAAATGATCAAACTGAGATATTTTGTCCATCATTCCATTATTGGCCATATTTGTTCACCTCGTCCATGTTGGCTCTTCCTCTCCAGACACGCTGTATTTCTTCGGGGACAATAACTTCACCGAGTGGAGCAGTTTGTTCGAGCAGTACGAGTCTCCGCCGTACGTCCTGCCGCACACCGGCGGAGCGTTCAGCTTCGGGGTCGCAGGTCAGCGACTCGCACGTCCTTCGTAAAAACTGGGAACTGGAAAAGTTACCAGTTGAGAAAGTCCCAGTGCCCCATTGGGACTTTTCCTATTTCCCACTTCCTCATGGCTGCAGAATTGCGACTCGTTGGTTAATTTCAATTTTTTTTCAATGTTTCACGCCTGTTTTGAATAATAAACAAGCTGCTGGGTTTCTCGGTCCTCAGGCGCTGGAACCGGCGTCCCGTTCCACTGGCACGGTCCCGGTTACTCGGAGGTCATCTACGGCAGGAAGGTGAGAACGTTTCCGGGCCCCCGTTTACGCGACAACGTTTTCGTCTGTTTCCATGGCAACGGTGTTCAGAGCCACTGGAAAACGCAACTTTTTGAAAACGCTGTGGCTCCCGTCTCCATGGAAACGGGGGGGGGGGAGCGCAAGATTTTGAAAATGTCCTGGCTCTATGGAAACGGGGAGGAAGCGCATGCAGCGCCGCATTATTTAGTAATGATGTAATAATGTAATACATTTTAAACTCATTATGCAAATACGCTGCCTTTTGTAATAACTTGTTACATATTGCAACTGTTATAACAAAATGTTCCACTTTTTTTTTTTTTAAGAAAATGTAAGAATTTGGTGCGTTATGTGATACATTTAGCCCTTTATTCATATACATGGTTCTATGTTTAATAATGAGGAAAAAAATTCAAGTTACAAGCCAACCAGTATTTCCACCAGCCGTTTCTATTTTCTTGAAGAAATGAAACCAGATTGTGTCACTGAGTGCTTTTAATCCTTCAATACGCATTTTTTTTAAAAACTGTTGCAATATGAAACAAGTTATTAAAAATTTTGTTCAAGAACTTTATTACAAAATGTGGCTTTATTATTATATTTTTTGAACTTGTTCTGACTTCGTCTCCATAGAAACGGGTAAACATACAACTTTTTGAGAACACTCGGACTCTGTCTCCATGGAAACTGGAAACAATTCAACTTTTTTTCTTGTGCACATGCTCTGTAGAGACGATCAGAATAATCCAGAGTTGTCATGACTCCCGGTCCATATTCTCCTGGGACTTGTTAGTTTTATTTTGACAGTCAGCGAAATAACAATCCAACAATCTTGTCCACTAAAACGTCTGTGTACTTTCATTGTTGATGTTTATAGTGTATTCTTCTCCGTGGGAATGTGTGTGTGCTTTCATTACATCATCTTCCTCTTCCTCCTCCTCCGCGCAGCGCTGGTTCCTCTACCCTCCTGACCAGGAGCCTCACTTCCACCCGAACCGCACCACGCTGTCCTGGCTGAGGGAGACGTACCCCCACCTGCCGGAGCACGAGGCCCCGCTGGAGTGCACCATCAGACCCGGGGAGGTACCGAACGCCTCACACACACATTCAGCCTCGGTTCTCCGTGATTCTGAGTCCGTGTTTGTCCACCAGGTGCTGTATTTCCCCGACCGCTGGTGGCACGCCACCCTCAACCTGGACACCAGCGTCTTCATCTCCACCTTCCTGGGCTGAGCCGGGAGGAAAACCACGCAGACGGACTCTCAGTTCTGTTGACGATGAACTTAAAGCTCTTAAAAGTGACGTTGCGCGTACTGACAGGGACCAACGAGCATCACCGGACTGTAATTGAACTCAACGTTTGTCGTCATTGAGACAAAATCGGGGAAAATGGGCACAAACTGTCTGACTTGAAGTATTAAAATTGTAAATGATAGAAAATATGAAGCTGCTGTGTAAAAAAAATGTGTCTGCTTGGATGAGTAAAACCAGAATTTAACACAACAAACGCTCGTCAGCTGGTCGAGTCCAGGGGTCTGGTGTTCCTCTTCACCTCCTCTGTCATGGCTCCATGAAACTTTCTGAAATGTCATATTTAATTCTGCCGAATCTACAGAATACTGTAAAAAAACGAAAAAGATATTACTGTCATTAATAATGAAGTGTATATATTTTATTTTCATAAAATATAATTGGATGTAGCTTTTATTAAAGACAAAACTATAGATAAACTATTCCGCATGAGTATATTACGTTGAATAAACAAAATGTAAGTTGGCGTGACGTCACTGACACGTGCTCTGCGTGCCAATTAAGCCTCTCTTCTGCACCTGTTTTACATTTCAAACGACTCGAAACACCTAAAAATCGCTTTTTTCACGAGGGGAAATGACTTTAAACGCACAGTACATCCATCGTCAACGTGTTTTTACTCCCTTGAAGAAAAGTTTGAACCAAGTTAAACGTAAACGAGAAAAAACGCTGAAGAGACGAGCTGAAAACTCCCGGTAAGACTCCAATTTTAACCACTTTACACCAGAAACCTGGAAAAAAAAAAACCTTGAACGTTGCTGCAAAAGATGAGTTGATTTCTTTATTTCTCTTCGATAAAAGTAAATTTTTATCTCCGCGAAACTGGCGCTGGAAGTCTGGTTCAACATGCACTTATAGTAAAACGCCACAAGAGGGCGGCATTGCGGTGTAAAACTACACTGTGTTCACATGTTGGAAGTGTTATAACATAACATAACATGGTTTGTTTGTTTATTTATTTAACACAACGCTTCATCACATACACACATGAACTTGGCGGTGCCGCAGGTGGTGGAGTTGTCTTTCAGTTGGAAGGTTGCAGGTTTTATTAGAAAGCAGAATATGAACAGTTTCCTCCTATTAAAAGCACCTGAAGAGTTTGTGAAGTCCACTGATGCTCCAGAAGATTTACAACAAAATTGCTCCAATCTGTGCGTGTGCCACTTTATGAAAATCGAAAAGGAGGTAGAAGATTTCAAATAGAACAATAAAATGTCAGTTGTTGCACTTTTCGTTTCAGTTGTAATGAGATGAATACTAAGGATAATAATCAAAAATTGACAAAGTGAAGGATAAAGCCAAAAATCGGGACTCGTGTAGACTATTTTCAGGAAGAGGATTAAATGAAGGACGTACTAAAAAAAAAAAAAAAACTAAGGAAATTGTATACATAAAAAAGGATTGAACTAAGGAAATAAATAAAAATGTCAAAATCAAAATAAAACAAATAAAATAGAAAATTGTAAAAAATAAAGAACAAATCAATGTTTTTAATAAAAAACATTTCTCTATTCTATTCTCAATAGGTTTCAAGCTTTAAAAAAAATTGTGGTTACAACAATTAAAAACATCTGATCTTATGCAAAATGGGGAAAATGTAATAAATCAAATATATATGGATTTTATTACATTTTTTTACTGTTTTCACAGATATTAACCTGCATAGATGATTAGAAACTCTAAAAATATATTTCTAAGCTGTGATCGTTCAGAGCCTCTCCTCCTCCACCTCCCAGCGTACAAACTGTACGTTCCCAGTACATCTTGTGTTTCAGCAGCTATATTGAGAGCAGTAGTTCCTCTCATCACCGCAGAGCTGTTGGGCAACGTTACTGACCACACTTTTTCTTTTTTTAATTGAATTGAAGCTAAAATAGATTGATTTAGTCTGAAGCGATCAATGAATGAATGTTAGTGGTGGTGTGGGGCTGGTGGTGTGTGTGTGTGTGTGTGTGGGGGGGGGGGGGGGGGGGGGGTCAACTGGTGAGAGTGTGAGAGTATTTCTGTCTGGACACGACTAAAAAAGAGAGTTTGTCCTCTGGACCGACTCGCCTCACAGAGCTGCAGTAGATGCACAGTCAGCAAACGTTTGGATTCATTAGAGGAAAACCTGCTTCTGTGTGTGTGTGTGTGTGTGTGTGTGTGTGTGTGTGTGTGTGTGTGTGTGTGTGTGTGTGTGTGTGTGTGTGTGTGTGTGTGTGTGAGATGAGGGGGGCTGATGCTCAGGTCAGCAGTTCTGGAGGAGAAACAGGACACTGCCCCTCGTCTCATACTTTCTCATGTATTATGCATGCGGGCGATGTCCGGCTGCGAGCTCCAGTGTGTGTGTGTGTGTGTGTGTACGTGCGTGTGTGTGTGTGTGTGTGTGTGTGTGTGTGTGTGGGTCTTTGGAAATGCCCGTCATATGAAATCGGCCCACCTCACGAGATCAAACCCCCCCCCCCCCTCGTCTCTGCACCTCTGCAGGCGACTCGTCCGGGTGCGTGTTGAACTGGAGCTGCGAGCAGGACGGATGAGTCCGGTAACAATCGAAGAGTCTCACCTCCGACGACCCGACGAGGTCTGAGGAAGTTCGAGGCGAGCAGGTTCGTGTGAAGTCGCTCCTGCAGCGTTCTCGGCCCTTGAGGGGTCTGTTTTTTTTTATTTTTGCACACATCTGCAACACCCACATCTCGTGGATTGTCTGCACGCCGCGGGACTACATCACGTCCCGCGGTTCAGGCCGAGGAGGAAGCGTGTCACACTCGTCGCGCGGTGAAACGGAGCTGTTAGCTTTCCAGGCGGCGACGGCAGCGGTGTTCTTCTCCGGCGTGAAGGTCGGAAGGTCGACACGTGGCGGCAGAACACCTGTCTTCACGTGGTGAAGACCCCGCCGCCTCCGCCTCCGCCGCCTCCGCTGCCGGGAGACGATCAATACTTTGATTTCATGATCATCTCACCGCAACAGCCTGAGTGCTTAATGCCCCTCCTCTTTTACCCCATAGGGGGGCAGCTGTTTTTACAGCTCCGAACAGAAGCAAAGGAGGAATGCACCGGCAGCTTTTGTGTGTCAGCGGGTTCTTAGTTTTCCCAAATGGTCACATGAAAATAAGCCGTGGTATTTAGGCCCGAGACTTAAAGGAGTCATATTATCCACCTTTTCAACACTTTCACTCGGTCTCATTGGTCCAAAAACTTTATATTCAAAGTTTATTGCCTCAAATTCAGCTTTTCTTTAATTTTCCTCCACTTGAATATTGGATCATAGGAGCTGCATTCAGAATCTGCTGTGTCTGTGTGAGCTGGACTGGCTCCGCCCACACATGCCCATCTTGGGAAGAGGAGGAAGTACTTCCTCTCGTGGTGCCATGTGCCAGAGCAGAGCTGTTTAATTGTGGGAGGAGTCAAAGGGAGGGTGTACCTTGATTGGGATTGGCTAAACCCCCTGATGACACTATATATAGGGTTTGATTCCTGATTGGCTGGTTGGAGCAACACACTTTTTAAAAACTGAAACAAGCCAGGGAGAGAGAGGACAGACTGTCTTCACTTCTGGGGCGTCATTCCAGGTATGGGGACGATTTAGCACATTATGACCCCTTCAAGTTAACACAATAGGATTTATTTCTGGACAAAAAGCAGTTTTTCATCATTTTTATGATCTACAGTTGCTGTGAATCACTTTTTCTCTCCCAGTCTCTTCATGGAAATCATGTTTACTTTTTTCAAAATTTATCCACTTAAGTAAATAAAAACTAAGTTTTTTTTATCATTGAACATTTAAACACAAATTTTGTGAGGTAACTGTTGCTGGCTCTGCTCGTCAAGGTGATACACCCAACCAATAATGTAATAGTGGACAATATTGTGGAAAATGTCACCCATTTTAGATGTAATAAAGTCAACAAAAGTACGTTTTTATTTGCTGCAGTATTTCCCAGTGACCCCCTGAGGCTCTGGTTCACTGCCTGCACGTTGTTGTGTTTTCTTATCAGTATCCATGTTGAAGTTGCCACATAAAGCACAAAGTCAGCTTGATACACAACCGTGTTCCTTATTCTGAAAAAGGAAGTGGCGAGGTTGAGAATAGCACAGGAACTGACCTACATACATATATATATATACATACTACACACACACACACACACACAATATCAATTTGTTGCATGAACACGTCGTCCATTAATCAGATTAAAAAATGTTATGCAATTAAGTCTCTGGTAAAGGATTCCTGGCAGTTCGTCCAGTTAATCCGGTCGAGACCAAACCAACTCCATGTGAAAGACACTAAGCAACCCGTTGACCATCTTGATGGGACGATTCCGTACAAAAAAAACAAGCTAAGACGGATCAATCGAACGACATGTAGTGTTGCGCACACTCTGCAGGAAGGAGTTTTCTTTTCACCCGAAGCCCTTCCAGCCGAAAATCCCGGTCGGCTCTCCTCTCGGACACAGTCAACAAGTTAGGCCCCGCCCACATGAGCCAACACGATCCTTTTTTCTCCCCGGCGTTCTCAAAAGTAAATTTGCATCCACAAGTCACTATAAGGACGGCTCAACTCGGTGTCTAAGGGCATGTAGTACATATGTCAGGCCTTTAGGGGCGCTGTGACTCACCAGATATACACCTGAAACGCAGAAGAAGACACAGAGAAAGAAATATCGAAGTTGACTCCTGATCATAGATTTCTACATACCTCTGAGTTCTATAGGTCTATGCTCCAGCTCCTCCTCTTGCTAGTATCAGTAGCTTCTGCAGCGCCACCTGGAGCACGTACTCCGCCATTATTATGGTCATTAGGTCACATTGCGGACCGCGGTGGGGGTCACCTTAAAATTCAACGATTTACCCCAAAGTAAAGCCAAGTTTTGACCCTTTGGTGATCTTCTTCCCAAGTGTTGATGGCGTTGACCTACATTCATTTTCTACCGACTCTCCACTGCGACCACAGCTACGACTTTCTCTCCTCAATCTAAAGTTAACCACAAAAATCTGAACTTAAGTGAAGATTCCCCTGACTTGATTTTTTATTTTGTTTCCCTCCTGGGACTGAAAGTTTCTTTATGTTCTTGTGTGAATAGATTTAAGGCCGATTTATACTACGTAAGAACAAGAGGAAAGTTTGGCACTCCGGGGTCCTGCCGTACAAAATTACGAAATTTGGTTCGGCCGAAGTATGTCGAAGTATGCCGAAACTTGGGAACGTCGTGTGCTGCATTTTCCAGTGTGCTAAAGACATGTTTAGCATGTAGCCTCGCAACTATATGAGCCCCGAGACTCGTTAACATGTCGGAGGGCGGAGTTACGTGATGCCCCTGAACGCATCACTAAAAGCTGACGTCACAGCCGAACTTTCTTCTTGTTCTTAGTGCTTCTTTTGCGAGTATGCAGGGGCCTTTAGGCTCCGAGAATAGTGATTAACACCTATGTTTACACACACACACACACACACACACACACACACACACACACACACACACACACACACACACACACACACACACACACACACACACACACACACTCGTATTTCCAAGCCTTCAGAACACGTTTCTTTGACCATATTTTGCAGACTCACCCCGTTCCTTCCGATCCTTTACTGTTAATACAGCACGTAAACTGATCTGGATCGCCCACCGCCGTAATGAACACCCACAAAAGCACACGACTCGCACTGAACATCATGTATACAAACACGGCATCGCTGTGAGTGACAGCCGTGCCTGTTTGCGCTCCTACACCCTCTGATATTCTTGGCAGTGTGCGGATCGCTGCTGCCATATGTGCTGCATATGATGCTCATGCATATGCATGCGGGTCTAAATGTGACTCCTCGCACCCCCGACGCAGACGTTGATGCTGCCGCGCGCACATTTACACTCAGATCCAGTTGTTTTTCTTGCCACCCCCGCCGGCTATTCGTGGCTTGTTCACCTTTCGCAGTGAACGTAGGACGATGATTAAGCTCTTTACGTGTCGTCATCAAATTGTCTTTAAAAATTCACCTGAACATCGAGTCGATCGCGTTGAAAATCCCAACAAAGATGAGAGTCGAACGATACGAGGTGTGTCGACGCGACCCGGGACAGAATATTGTGTTGCCTCGTCGATGTCGCCACCGTCTTGACATCTCAACTTGCCCACCGTGAGGATGGGGGGGGCGGACGCCGATCCATCGCAGACCTCAACCTGCTTTAAAACGTTTGTTGAGAACCGTCTGTCAGAACAAAGTCATAACTCCACTCTCAGTCTGTTGCTTTGAGCCAGCATCAACCCCCAAACCTCGGGTTTGAATCCTTACCTTCCACCTGAACCAAAGTTTGAATCCTTACCTTCCACCTGAACCAAAGTTTGAATCCTTACCTTTTAACCAAACCAGGGTTTGAATCCTTACCTTCCGCCTGAACCAGGGTTTAATTCCTCCCTTCTCACCGTACCATGGTTTGAATCTCTACCTCCTACCCTACCATTGCTCCATGGTAAGGATGTTTGACCTTCATCACCAAAAGAGCCATTTTTGCCCTTTACCCTTCAAAATGAAGATCCCACAACTGGAACACTGACAAGCAGAGCAGCCAGTGGCCTGTTTTTAATTGTCCTTCATTTCATCCACTGTCTCAACAAGACTAATTAGGGAAAGGTATTTCTGATATTGATCAAAACGGTTGAACCAAACTAAACCCAGATACCAGTGAGCACAGAGACTCCACCCTCCACTGTCGGGACAACATTAAACAAGGACCTGTGTTGGTTATGGTTAGTCACTTCAAAGCTCTCGGATTAATAGCCACCACTCGTTTCCGTTCATTTGGAGCCATTGTGAAACATCATGGATGAGTTGTTTTCCAGAAGGTGTCCCGGTTTTCAGCCGGGCTCACCTACCCCCCCCCCCACCCCCCCCCCCCCCCCCCCCAGGTCGCGCCTTTTGGATGCGTCTTCCTTATTTCGACTTCCGACCATTATCTCCTGGTTCACGCGGAGCAGGAGGCCAAGTGTTTTTCCTTCACTCCCGTGAGTCGTGAGCGTCGCTCCCTTGTATGTATACATCTACGCCAGTGCGTCTATTTTTCAGCCGGAGTACTCGTGAACATTACCTGTAGGGATGCGTGTTGAATGGAGACGTGTAGCGCGCCGGCCTCCTCCACTCTGAGTCACCCGGTGACGTGCACAGCTTCAGTCACTCACACACGCCTGGCCCGAGCACATGGCTCTCAGACAACACACTCCCAGGCTTCACGTACCGTCCTCCTCCTTCTCTCTTTCTTTTTTCCCTTCTCTCCCTCTCTTTCCTTTGAGCCTTCCTTTAGATTTTCCCCCCTCTATTACCAAGAACCCACCCGTTTCCTCAGCTCTGCCTGTTGCTTCATGGACAATGGCAGCCATTATTTTTAATGCTTTAACTACATGTCAGTAATCGAGATGTCTCTTGGAAAAAACGGCGATGAACAAGCGAGTTATTTTTTCCCCCCCTCACGTTCACTTTCCACATGAGCGTCATTTTCTGGCTTATCTCTGATTTCCATCTCCTCTGCTGCAACTCTTAGCAAATGTAAACAAGCCTCGGCTGCTCGCGCTTGTAGCTGCTATTAATAAGGCTGGGGGCCGTGCAACAGTTGCTTAAGAGCTTTAAGGAAGAGGAGAACGGCTACATCGAATCTCAGTGGGTCTTTCCGGGAGGGTTTCTGAGAAAAAACAGACGGGTCAGGACGGCAGCGGGGGTCAAATCAGACTGGGGAAAGCCTCTCGCATGCACGACTTTATGGGTCTTTGCATATTCTTTCAACGAAAGTATCTGTTTGCTCTCAGTCTGAGCGGACACGGCCCGCTGGGATGAGGTGGGCTGAACAAACCCGGCGCTACAGGTTCAATGACCCACATACTGGGAGTGAAATCCCAGCTTAACCCGTCTTGCAGCCAATTTTCGCAGACGCGTCAGCAGAAACAACACGACCTTGGATAACGGAGGAAAAAGTCATTCAAAATGGGGAGAGTTGTACTTGTGTCTACGGTTTGTAATCTCGATTTGCAGGCGTCACACTTCCAATGAATGTGCAGAATGTAAACGACTCGCACATCAGTTCATTCGCTGGTTTTCCAAACCTGTGGCGTGGGACTCCCTCAGGGGGGCGCTAGAGATCACAGAGGGAGGTCAAGGCTTTGCTTCTTCTCAGGTTTCTGAATGGGATTTGTGAAAGAGCCATAGTAAGAGACTTTGTAGACTCTAGAGCAGACATGGGGAAAGGGTCCAGAGACTTTAAATTGGGTTCGCACTGATCTGGCAACACAGTAGTGCAGGAGCAGAGTGAGCCGATCCGCTCAGAGCTGGTGTTGGGTTGTACAAACAACCTGAACCCAAACCGTAACCGTTGTTACAGTGGGAACACTGCCAAGGAATGAGTAGACTTTTTACAATAATGGCACTGAAAAGGGCAAAATGTAGAAACGCCATGTGAACTGTCATCCTTAATGGCAGAATTGTGACCTTTTGTTTTTTACGTTTGACACTGGTTTTCCAAAATGGTCCAAAAAAAAAAGAAGAGGTAAATAAGGTAAAAAAAAACTTCAGCTGCACTAAAATGGATAAAAAAAACCTAAAACTACAAAAAAAAAAATAATAGTACAGTAAAAACGGTCAAAGTAAATTTATTTAAAATTGCCGGTACAGATTATATTATGAAAAAAAAAAAGGAAAAGAAAGAAAAAAGAAAAGAAAAACAGGAAAAAGATAAAAACGCAAAGGAAAAATGAGAAAATCAAGAAAAAGAAAAGAAAGGAAAAGATTTGGTGAGAAAAGTGAAGAAAAAAGCAAATAATCCTGAAAGAAATTAGGAAATGCTCAGCGGCTAAAAGCAGCTAAATCTCTAAAATGGCTAAAGTCCATGAAAATATAATCTCTAAAATTGCCTCCAAAAGCTAAACAATATAATGAATTAAATCTAAATTGCAGCTTTGACACTTTATGAATGCAACCTCAGCTTTTGTCATATAATTCTTTTATAATTTTGTTTAAAAAGTTTTTTTCTTCTTTTCAGATCATTAAAATATTTGCCTGTGGATCTCAACAGCTGTGACCATTCAATAGGATATAAATCACTAAAATTCAGCAGGAGAGTTTTCTCTTGAGGGGTTTTAATTTAGTCTCACACAAACCGACAAACTGTGGTTTGGATTGAAGCTACTTTAGAAAACAGAGATTCATCACCTGGATCAGATTTTAAAAAATCAAAACCAAGCCCAACAGGCTTGTCATCAAATCTTTTGTATTTGTAGATATCGGCCAGTAGAAGTCCCGTCTGGTCAGTTTATTGTAGTTGTGATGAGGTTTACGTCACAGTGACGGTGTCAGAGTTTTACAGGTTTTGGTGGTTGCAATGTTTGAGGAAGTGGAGTCGGTCTTTTATGAGACAATCAGATAAAGTTTATAAAAACCTGATTCTTTTTCTCTTTGCTGACCCACTTCCTGGGAAGAGCTGCTTGTCGAAACGCAGCGCGTAAACAGCCAGACATGGAGCACAAACAACAGCTGACGACGTGAATTCCTCCTCCACCTGCCACCTGTTAAACTCGACCACCCCCGTCCCAGACCGTCCGCACTCCGTGTGTGGGTGTGTGTGTGTGTGTGTGTGCGTGCGTGCGTGCGTGTGCGTGCGTGTGCGTGCGTGCGTGTGCGTGCGTGTGTGTGTATCTTTACATAACTGCCTCGCCCCGGCCGTTGTAAAGGTGTTACTGTAACACGTTGCGTCCCGGCTGCATGTGAGCAGCCGCTCACATGGGGCCTGTCGTTCGCTCTCCCTCCTCCTCCTCCTCCTCCTCTTCCTCCCCCTCCCTCCCTCCCTCCCCTCCAGGTGTTTGGATTAGAGGAGGAAGGATTGAGCGGCGGGGAGGCCCTTACTGTAAACCGACTCCTCTGCCGCTGTCACTGTGTGCACTTATAGCCCACTTCTGCCGCCATCACTTCCTGCTTTCTTTTCCTATCAGCCTCCGCCATCTACAGAATTTATTTAATCTTTTATTATTCGAAATAAAATTTAAAAAATCTCATCTGTTGCTTCTCCACGTCGGCCGGCCGGCCCTCCAGCTCGATCCCATAGAGAGACCTGGCTGCTCTTGCATAAACATCTTCGCTCAGACATGTGGTAAACATCTGCTGGTTTAGACCTCGAATGCTGACTTACTCAGCCTTCGAAGTGACGTAACTTGCGTGATCACAGAATATTTAAAAACCAGCCGACAGTTTAAATACCTACTCCGATGTACTGCATACTCAGACATGCAGATCTACAGATTACATACAGAAAACGTGTGCACGTGTAGTGAGACATGGACGTACCTAGAAAGACCTTTTTAAATTCCTGTCTAGTAAACTTAACTCTCCTGCAGCAGCAGAGATTTTTGCATAACTCTTGTTTGTTTAGTTTTTTTTTTAAGCATCAGGCCAGACGAGCCACTTCCCAAGCAGTCTGTAATGTTACGTCTGTGATCACTGCTCTACTTAGTGTTCGGCATATAAAGAAAACATTTAGATATTTAATTACAATACACAAATATCCTCTCCACACGCAGGCACGGGTCGTCCTGCTGCTATGAAAAGCCCCATACGCTTGTTAGTTAGTTATTTAGGTGTGACTTCCTTTCTCGCAGGACAGTCGGTTTCCTTTAGATGCTTTTTGTTTTTTTCTATTAGGACTTTTGGGCGTTTGTTTCTGATGAGTCATCTTGAAAGCTCAATGTCAATCAGTCTGTCATTGTGTTCAAGTGATTATATACAAGCGTGTAACATATACTTAGTGCCCGACATTAATTCCAAAAAAGATTGGTCGGTGTGTTAAATGGGGGAAATAAATGATAATGCCTTCAAAGGGCAAGATAAACAATTTGTCAAACCGCGAGTCATTTTACAATTACAGTGATTATCCCTATTAATCTTAATTATCTTTTGAGCAACTTAATTGTCTGTCAAATGTTTTTATAGTCAGACTTTTTTCGGCCTTCTGTCTCCACCTGACCCAATTTTCTTGATAAGAAGCGGCGAACGATTATCAATTTATTGAGTAATAGTAATGAAAAATGATCAAACACAACGATGCACCAGACTCTGTTTTACACGTGAGACCACAACTCAGACGGAAAAGATGAATTAATGTGAAGGAATAAATACATTTTAAGCTAATTTAGTGTTTCTTCTTGTACTAATTAGTGCAAAAAAAACAACCAAAAAACACTCATACAGGAAGAGTGTGAAAAAAAACAACCAACAACCTGCTGAGTATGCGGAGTACTCTAAAGTGAACTTGGGTCATAAAACACAACAATACGAGGAGCGGAGGACTTCCTCGCTGCAGTCGCTCTCCCCGATGAAACGAAAAGCAGAGGAGCTGCCACCGGACTCTTCCTGTATGTGTTTTTGTGTGTGGTAGAAACAGTGGTGCTTGTTTATGAGAATATTGCAACAGGAAGCCCCCCCACCCGCCCCCACCCCCGCCATCACCCCCGCCCCCACCCCCACCCCCACCCCCACCCCTTCTCGTTTGTTGATCTTCACTTCTTCCTTTGACTCGCTACACCAGAAACAGGAAGTGCTCCTTTTGTCTGCAGCTTGTTCGCACCAACACACATCGGCGAGGGCAACAGGTGGAGCTTCACCGGCCCGAAGTCGCTGTATTTTTTATCGTTGTGTGTGTGTTTGGGGGGGTTCTCGGGATCCAAACAAGTCGTCTCTCTCTCTCTCTCTCTCTCTCTCTCTCTCTCTCTCTCTCTCTCTCTCTCTCTCTCTCTCTCTCTCTCTCTCTCTCTCCCCACAGTGACTTGAACCCGGACGCCTGGAGACAGATGGATGGGCCTGTTGACACTAATCCACTGTATGAGGTAATGGAGTCAGCCTGTGTTTGTGCACTCCTTCCCTGCCACTCCTGACTTACTGACTGACCTACTTAACCAGCGGCTCACGTGGCACCGAATCGAGCACACACACACACACACACACACACACACACACACACACACACACACACACACACACACACACACACACACACACACAGAGAAACCTTTTCCCAGAAGCTGATTGGACCATAACGTTACAGTATGTAGTTCATTGAGGTGAGATAAGACTCTGACTTGATGGCTTATCATTTCTAGGTGTGTGTGTGTGTGTGTGTGTGTGTGTGTGTGTGTGTGTGTGTGTGTGTGTGTGTGTGTGTGTGTGTGTGTGTGTGTGAGAGTGTGCGTGTGTGTGTGTGTTCGTGCGTGTGTTTATGTGGGTGGATAGGAAGGTGAGTTGGAGAACAAAAGTCAGAGAGATTACCTTGCAAATTAAAGTTTCATAAGTTAAACAAACAACACAAGATGTTGTTCTTATGATATGAATAAAAGACACCTCTCTGATGTTGCCCTACTTGTGGTAACATGACGCAACGGAGCCGAGATTGCATGACCCGCTGTGTTCGGATGAGTTTATATGAGAAAACTCAGACCTTTGAATTAGTCTCATGTGTTTAATGGCGGTGACTAAGTCAGAAAAATGGGACCTGGGCAGTGTAATTACTGTAATGTTCCAGATATAAGGGAAATTGGGGTTTTTTTCCCTCCTTTTTTTGCTCTACTTTGTCTTCTCTGTCAATAAACATAATCGTATGTAGTTCGTATTCCACAAAGAAGTAAAAGTATCCCCTGCATCCCGATATCAGTATCCTGTAAGTAAGAATAGAGCAATACAGCGATCACCTGGAGACAAGTGGCTCAGAAGTAGGTCAAAGCACTGGAAAAACCGCCTGGAGAGTCGGTGAACAAAATTGAGCAACAGGTGGACTGAGCCGTGAGCATTTATTTCTAATGATTCGTAAGATTAAAAATGCACAAACCCATTTCAGAGAAGTGAAAATACCTTCCAGGTAGAAAGAAAATGTTTCGCAACTAACTACTGTACTTTTAAATTCTACTTTTTTCATGATAATTCAGCATTTAGATGTCATTTATTAACTTTTTCTGGAAAAAAAAACAACATGTTAATCAAGATTATTCCTTTGGAAGGGAATGACGATTTAAAAGAAAAAAAAAAAAGAATCAATGGAAACACCGATCATGTGCTCACCACATTACAACAAATTAATGATTTTTTCCACCGAGAAAAGCAAATAAAAAAAATGAAACAAGTAGCCTCGCCTGAACTCAAACCTCCCCGCTGGTCCACGTGCGCTTCAAGTGAGTGATGACTTGTTCTAATCTCTGCTGACTGGAATTACCAAAACCACAACCTTAATGTCAGGAAAATATTAAACTGTGAAGTGCAGGCGGAAACATTTTTTTTCCAAGTTGGACATGCACTCCATTGACTGGGAGGAAAATCCTCAGCACGAGTGTGTTGCACACACACACACACACACACACACACACACACACACACACACACACACACACACACACACACACACACACACACACACACACACACACACACACACACACACACACACACACACACACACACACACACACACACACACACACACGGACAGAGATGTGACCACATTTCTTGAATGTCTCATATACATAATGGCCATTATGACACCCCAACAGATTTGACACTAAATAAAAAAATGCACGCAGACAAAAACATAATCTTCCCCCATCTTTCGTTGGCGAAGCACAACGTCAATATCTCCACATGAATGCAAAGCGTTCAGGGAACAATGCTGAAGCCTTTTGGGCTTCGGTTGTCGTGTCTGCCACTGTATGTGAAGAGAACGTTAGTAAACTGTTGAAGCAACTGATGCTCATGAAGCATTTTAAACACATGAGAGACGTTTAGGGTCAGTCAGTAAAGTTTACTACTTATTGGCTTGTATATATGTATTTTACCAACTTTCCGCAAAAACTATCAACCCGAATTGCATGAAATGCTCAGGGATGATCTGTCATCATCCAAATCGACCAATCCGATAGATTTTGAGACGTTAACGGCTGACTGCTTCCGAGGAAATCCCAAAAAACGGTGAAAAGATTTCTCATACAAAGCGGTTTAAATCCAAGGGGTGCAACAATTTACTGATGCACCCAAAATACTTCGTATACACTTATCTTAGAACAATCTACCATGTTTACCCGAATGCCTTCACACATCAGGGAAGTAAACAGTTTATCAAAGTTCTCTAAACACCTCCTATGAATTGTCTGCGGCCGAAAGGCTTCTGTTTTCTAAACTCCTGCACACATTGGCAGATAAATGAAGTACTAACCGTTCTGTAAAAGTCTTGCATAAGTGAAAAGTGGCATTTCCCCCCGGTTTCCACGGAGACGCAGTCGGAGCGTTTTTGAAAAGTTCAACCTTGTGAGGAGTTTTCAAACAGCTGTGTTTCCAGTGGCTCTGAGCACCGTTGTCGTGGAAACAAACGCCCGAAACGCAACAAAGGTTTTCCGGTTTTTCTCTTGGAAACGTTGTTGTATAAACGGTGACTCACACACACACGTCACCACAGCGTCGTTAACAGGGCCACAGCCGGTGCCCCCCGCCGTTCACCAAGCTTCCTTTTGTCCACTTTAAACCAAAGCTTTAACTTCCAGCTTCACCTATGAGAGGCCAGTGAGGCTGTGATTGTTGGACGCCTTCCATTTAGGCTGACATTATGCAATGTCCGCAACCTGGCGCTTAATAAATGCTCTGCTTTTCAGGGCTTGATTGTGTGAGAATCCGTGGCATCGTTTTCGCGGGTATGGCCACAGCAGCACTGATTACAGGTATTGTGGCTCATTCTTTACCTCCTGATTACTGACGCAACTCTGCTTCCGCTGATTTTCAGCCGACCCGACACATTTTCCCCCGAATATTTCTTTTCTAAGCCCTGACGCACACACACGCTCATGGATTTAGAAAGTGGCTGGGGTGGAAATGTGGACGTAGCGATGAGGTGGAGCGATCTCCATGGTCACATTGTTCAGAGCGCCTGTTAACAGGGTCCACCAAGGCAGACGGGTCTGACCAGAGGATTCAGGATAACACATCCAGACCTTTCGAGTCCTGACTCAGGGGGTTGACCGGGGTTTTGTCCTACTGCCAACCTGGCAACACAAAAGACGACATGAGTGCACCGTGTAGCTCCAGCACATTCCAGGTCCAGGCTGGGAGTTCTGCACACTGTTGTTGAGGTGTTAGGACAGAGAAGGAAGACTCCTGGTGCAGGAGCTGGCTTTGGCTTCTTGATAAAGGAGTTCAGCTATCTTGGAGTCTTATTTAAGAGTGTTGGGGGGGGGGGGGGGGAATTCTGTGAAATCCGCTGTATACTGGATTAACATATATCATATACCCAAGGCCAGGAGTGTCAAGCATAAGGCCCGCAAGAGGCCAACAGCATTGTAGCTCTTGATTTTGCTATGGAAAAAGTCATGCCGCGCAACGTGGTGGAAATTAAAGGGACACAACTGAGTTTCACTGCTCTAGAAACTGAACTTGCAGATACTTGACTTGTCAGTCACTGCTTGTTATTAAAGGACGAAACCCGATTGAATCACTTGACATGCAAATCTCCATCTTTCGCAGTGAATGTGAAAGGTAATCGGCTGCTGCTTCAAAAGTAAAACTCTATTTAATAACCGGACTCTTTAATTATTCATTGGATATTTGTAAAAAGAAAAAGAGAAACTGAAAGGAGAGTCAGTGCGTTCTGCCTCCTCTGTCTGTGCACAAAGGGAACCTTTGTCTCAGTGTCACACCAAGGTCTTTCAATTATCAGCGCAAACACTACGCGTCTTATGAGTATCTTGGTAACAATGCGAGAGCCTTGCCGCCGTGACGCAAGTCACGGCTTAGCACGGATAAGAAATGAGGTACTGACAGAAAACTTTACAAAAAAAATTAGAATAGCCGTGTTTCTTATCTGGAACAATGCTTACGGCATATTTCATCCTGACGTAGGTTTTCAGTGGTGAGCAACGTAAAATACTGGTTAAAAAAGTCTGTTTAACAAAGTGTGTCCTTGACATTCAGAGTCCAAGTGTGAAACATGGTTCAATGAAAACACACCGTTAACAATGTAAGCACGCACGGTGAGGATGAGGCACTTGGGTCAAACAAACCTTCTGAATTTGATGATCCTGCAGATATTCATGGTGCCCCAGCATGTTTAAAGCTTGAATGAGCTTTGAAATATCTACCCAAGACCCCTTGAAGGAACGGTATTAGCAGTGAAAACTGAAAAATTTGTTGTGTTTTGGGTGTCGGTTTACACAACAACGGTGCTCAGAGACAATGAAAACTTAACTTTTGAAAACGCTCTGACTCTGTCTCCTTGGAAACAAGGGAAATGCTATTTAAAAAAAAAAAAAAGAAGAAGAAGCTGAGTCTCCATGTAAAAAAGGGAAAATAGCTTTTCAGAAATGCTGGTACTGCACCTCCGCGCCACGTCAATAGTGAGTAGTTCTTCTGCACATGCTCAGAAGATGGACCATAAGAAAGTTTCTTCCAGAGTGTCAGGACTTGGTAGTTTTATTTTGACAGTCACCGTCATAACAATCCCACTTGGCGGTCTGTCCACTAGAATGTCTCTGTACCCCCATCGTTTACAGCATATCGTTTTCTCTGTGTGTGTGTGTGTGTGTGTGTGTGTGTGTGTGTGTGTGTGTGTGTGTGTGTGTGTGTGTGTGTGTGTGTGTGTGTGTGTGTGTGTGTGTGTGTGTGTGTGTGTGTGTGTGTGTGGTTTTATTACAAAAGCAAGCAGTCCCAGCTCGTAGCCTGGCAGCTGCGTCGTTTTCAGCATTTGTACCCTTTCCATGCAAATGGACGTCGTTTTCAAAGTGTTGCTGTGTCAATGTGAAACATTTCTGAAATGACGATGCGTTTTCACTCGAAACGTTGTCGTGTACACGGGGCTAAGCACTGGTTGGATTCTGTCATCAGGGATGAAGACCAACGTGATGATTCAAACAGCGGAATCTCAGAAATCGGATGTATGATGACTTTTGTTGGAACGAAATCCAACCGTGGAGCATGTGTTTGAATTCGGTCTGTGCTCTCTCAGCCTCAACGATTGAACTGATTTTCTCTCCGCTGCTCCGCTGCGAGCCTTGATTACAGCACTTACAGCCCCACCGAGTGTTATTAATGTACTTAAGTCATTATTCCAATTAAATCCCCTTTAATTTTCTTGGTGAGATTTCCTCGGTGGGCACCTCGTTCATTAGAAACGCGGTCGCACGCCGCTGCTGCTCAGACCTGCTGCAGGGGCAGAAGTGGCGGATAGGAAAACTGATGGTGACCCACAGAGACATGGACTCAGATACAAGGCCCGCCATTGTCTGAGAGTCAACGAGCGAGTGGTTGGCACAATGAAGCAGATCCGCATGGAGGCTCAGGAGGAATCTAGGCGCATGGTCATGCTCTTTGTCTGTGGCAGGAAGCCATAGCCGCCGAGCGGAAGGATAACGTGTCCTCAGACATGTCAGTCAGCTCTCACGGTGGCAGCTGCGTCCATCTCACGTTGATGGGATTCTCACTGGAGCGGAACTGCCAGATTTCTGCTTAATTCTTCAGTGAGAACCCTCAAATAAAGGATGCTTGGCATGAGAACACCCGTCTTCATGTCTTTAAATCTTAGTCTTTTTTTCTCGTTTCTACACTTGTTGTACTTTTACCTTCTGCTGCCCGATCTTCACACATGCTTTTGGCTACAGCAGTTTCGTTGGCGGGTCAAGCGCCACTCTCTGTCTCGCACCTCGATCCATTGACATTAACATTAACATCTTATGCCTCTGCTTCCCCACTTGGGACGCAGTGGCACCTGCCGGTGTCAGATAGAAAAGTGGCCCCCATGGAAAAATGAGCCGCGGGTCACTTTTCTATTATAGAATTCTGACCTGCCCCATGGAAAAGGGACCCACTCCCATTAAGTCGTGGAAAAGTGACCTATGTGTCAACACCTTACATACATACTGAGGAAATAGATGATATAACATCAAAATAAGCATAGGGTCAATATTCTATTGCATGAAAATGTGACCGATGTCGCAACACCTTAGTGCATGGAAATAATAAAAATGTACCTCTCACATGTGTAATCTAAATAATACACCTTAAGCATTGTTTAGTCTTGAAATTTGACTTGTAAACTTCATTTCTGTGCATGTGATAGGATTTAGTAGGGCCTTATTTTGAAATTGTATATATGAAAGGAACGATCAAATAATTCACCAAAGCAGTGGCTTATGACATGTAACAAGTAATATTTATTAAGCCGGGACTCACTTTTCCATGGGGTCAGAATTCTATAAGACACCTGTCCTCCTGCCCAATGTGAGCCGGCAGAAGCTTCATCCAGTTTTGTTGATAAATGGAGGGATGTGGTGGAGGACAGTGATTGATGGCTGTAATATTTGTTTCTGGTTCAGTCCTGCTCAAAACAAGGAGTGCTGCAAAAAAAAACTGTTAAAAAAAAAAAAAAGTACTTCCACCTCAGACACGGCACATATGAGGCAGAACTGCTCTAATATGAAGTGACTTTTTTCTGATGTTATATTTCTATAAATATCCTGTTGGTTGCCAGGATGAAATATTGTAAATAACCTGACACAGGATGAAGATAGAGGCTGTAGTTGTTGGATTTTTAGTTTTTTTTTATCATAGTGATTTATATGTTCTGCATTTCAACATTGCGGGGAAATAGCTTTTTATCTGCCTTGTTAACATGTGAATTATATTAACTTCTGGTGGCATGGCGATGTGACTATACCTGGTTCGTGTCTGGCTTTAGTTGTTTTCTGTGTGTTTTGGTTAAACTGAAGCCAAACAGTAGCTTTGAACAAAATCTAACTGCTGCAGTTAGTAACACGTTAAAAATTACCTGGAGTGGGAACCTTGGGAGTGGAAGACAACCTGCTCCACCAACTGAGTCATTACCCTCATTAAAGGCTAAATTCAAGACTAAAGTAGTTTGTTAAATCGCATTATATTGTATGAATGTGCTAAATGAAGAGCTCGGTCGGGGTATATTTGCACTGGCTGGAAATTTGTGCTTGTATTTGAAACAGGTCAAATTCAATGACGTGTCTTTCAACAGGTCAACGTTCCACCTACATCTATAAGCACCGGCAAGCTCTCCCTCTCAGGTGGGGTTTCGGTTTCCCAGTCCAGGTCAGGTGGAGTCTCGCATGAACTCACTGGCTCAAAAGCCGTGACAAAAGGAGAGGGAGAGGCAAGCTCACAGCTAAATCAATTAGACCTTAAACAACAAAAGTGGAGGTTGTTGTGAGGCGTGGCATCAGTCGTGATTGATTTGAAAGGTCTTATGTGGTGAAGGAATAAAATAAAGTAAATTAACCCAACCCGACACAGCAATGCAGCAGATGGAAGAGCAGATGAAGGACCAGGTGGTTTCAGCTTCCAGGTGACAGGAATAAAGGCCGAACTGTACGCTTCAAGAAATAAGACATTTATTTTCTCAGAAGGCTGCAACAAAAAAAGTGGGGTCATTTATTTTGTAGCAGCCCCGGTTTGAGAGTCATTGCAACTCGTTCTTAACACATCTGGGCCGAATGTTATTCCAGTCTGACATCCCTCCCTGACATCTGTCTGGTTATTGGTCAGGAAGTTGTTGGCAATTGAGCGTGGTTAATGCATGGCCACCATTGTTGTTATTGTCCATCCACCCAAAGAAGTGCAGAAGAACTATTTAACACGACTGTGGTGTTTCAATGCGCAGCGGCTGCGTTTTAGAAAAGTTGTCTTTTCCCCTGTTGACTGAGGCGGAGTTTTGAAATGTTCCACCTTGGGAGGTGTTTTCAAAAAACTGAGTTGTTAGGGGCTCTGAGCAGCGTTTTCGCATAAACAGACACCCAAAATACAACAAATTTTCTTAAGCCCTTTTCTCTCTTATCTGTTTGTATCTGTTTTTACTGTGAAGCACTTTGTGACTCCATGTCTGTGAAAAGTGCTATACAAATAAAATTTACTTACTTACTTACTTACTTACTTTTTATTACCGAACCCCAACCGGTAAACCAGAAAGTTTCCACCTCTGAGTCTAAGGTATTTGAATTGAGTTGAATTGCCTTAAACTCAAGGCTCCAGGTCGTTTTGTTTGTTTCTGTTGCTCTTTTTGTTCTTTCTGTCATGTCTTTTACCCTTTTCTCTCCTACTCATGTTCCGGGGATGTTCCACCCCTGACACTTTCACCTCTGACTTTATTTGTTTTCTTTTTTTTTTCTCCCCCTGACACCAAATCCACATTCGGCTACTGGAGCTCTTCCAGGTTGCGGGCTTCTCGACACACTGAGGTGTCACTCACCTGAGGCCTGTTGGCGCGCCGCTTTGTGACAAACTAGATGGAACTGGATAAGAAAGTAGGTTTGGTGGCTTTGTGTGTGGGAGGAAGCATTGGTTACAGGGTGACACACTCCCGGGCCGTGGCGGCATTTGTGTGTGTAATTGACAACAACGCGGGAGAAGGAAACGAGCAACGTGACTGAAGGATGTGTGTCAACAGGGCTGAGAAGTGCGAGTCACAGAATGGAGGCCACGGTCTCATCCGTGCACGAGAATCGATTCAGACGTTGTGAAAAATACATGGAACACTGCGCCTGCGAGCAGACACACACGATAGGTTTGAGTTTGAACGCACAGAAGGTCGCAATCTAATCCACGGTGTCTAGAAAAGAGAGGTGAGGTGCACGGACACGATGCACAGTGCGATACAAAAGCTTCATTTTGTGCGAGGTTGCGTAACTCGCCGCCCAATGCGAGTTTGCCGGCGTCTCTGCTTTCAGATCATATTTTGGTTAACGCACTGGAAGACCCCGCTCTGAGGTTTATCTCCTCCGCATCACCTCCCACCATATCTCCTCTCCTCTGGTGCAGCGCGACGACGCTGACACCCCGCCGCTGTTTGCAACACTTCTGATGTGATTCGCGCCTCTTTTCTGCCGTCGAGGTCGAGCTCCGTGGTGAGATTGCGAGACGCTTCAAATCCAGCTGGAACAGACTCGGCTTTGCTTTCAGTGGATCAAAACGACCATCTGATATTTCAAACACAATATTTCTCATGTCACGGATGCACATTTTGACGCATATTATGCCTCCAATCAAAGATATCAAAGAAATACTTGTAAATGCTTACTTCAAACTCACTGGTATCCTCAGTTCGCCTCTCTTTACGAACCACGACCGCGTCCACGTTCTCCTCTTCCTTTTTGGGGGAATTTTCTCCAAACATAAGAATATTGCAAGGGCGAGAGTTCTGTCCATGTTTAGCGTCTTAATTTTCCTTGAATGGATGGCGCACGCTTATGATGCTTTATTCTTGCATCGGGATTGCGTAATCACGTCAAGTCGGCGCAGACTATTATTGAGACTATAATTGAGGATTACTGAGGCAGTCTTCTTCCTTTAAAAGTAGATTAGTGACATTGAAACAGATGGAGACGGCAGCTTTTCAAGTCTACAGCAGTTTTACAAAAGCAGTGAGCAATGAGCTCACTTGAACTTCAGTTGTGCAGATTTCAATACAATAAATGTGTTTATGGACGATGTGCTTACGCCATGTGGTAATCTTAGAGTTTGTTGGTGAAGCATTTGTGGTGTCGACATGAAGACATTAACAATTCTCAGAAAATGAGAATTCCCTTTTGTCGAGGGAACCGGGGCGATTCTAAGTTTAGGGTTGGCCTACAGGGGCCCGTCATCTCTCTGGCACTCTGTGGTAAGCAGCTGTATATGTGTCAGCGATGTACCAGAGAGGCCTTGTGCCTTTTCCCAGTACGTGACACACTCCTCTAAGACCTCCAGACTCATAACAGGAGGCAGGAGTCACCCGACCACAGCCGGGCTGTCAGCTGCCGGAGGGGGGGCCCCCAAAGTGAGTCCACACTCACATTCCTGCCTCATGTGAAGCAAATAAAAAGCAGTGGTGTTTTAACTGCTTTTGTCTCCCTAAAAAGCAGCCTTGCCTTGTGTATCGGATATTAATTTCCTCTGAGGGGCAGCTGACCGAACCTGCAGAGAAATGACATTTCTGCTGTCGTCCACTGAGGAAAACTCCAAACAAAGTGGAGACACGTGACTACAGTCAACTCTGTTGCTCCGCCGTCCCACGAGGTGCTGTATATGGTCTGGATTCTTGGAGCTACGCAGATATTTCCTCGGAAGTTCAGGAGGGGGGGAAAAAAAACAGGGCGGTGGAGAGCTGGCCAAGAGAGAGAGCCATGTAGGGAGAGCCAAATCTGAATTTGTAGCATCTTCCCTGGAGTTTCTCCCACCGCTCTACATCACCCCCCCCCCCCCCCCCCCCCCCCCCCCCCCCCCACAGCTCAGGCAGCTTCGCCACGGGTTCATCTGAGGCTCCGCTGCTCTAAAAAAACGTATTTGGTGAAAGGGTAAAAGCGAGGTGGGGCCGTGCTGAAGAAAGTGGGAGGGGCTGACCTACATTTTTGCCCGCTGTTTCCAGTGCAGGCCTTTTTTTCCCACTGCTGCGCACCCACAAAAGACTCCTTGACTAATATCTATTTCTGGCTTTGAGTCAGAATAATAATCAAGATTGCACCAGATGGGCACGTGAAAGCATTTTAGCGTGCAGCAGTTTTAATTAAAACTTTCTTTCCACCAATTCACTTCTAGACGATATATGATGGCGGGGAATTATTCCCTTAAAATTATTTTTCATTTTATGTAATGATCCTCACAGACACTGTGTAGTGTAGTGTTGTCAACCCTTCCCTCCAAGTAAGACGCTCCAATTTAAGGTCTTCTAGGGATTTGACCACTACTGGATTTGGACGTCTCCAGAATGTCACATCTTGTCTGCAGTGGTCAGTAGCGGTCAAAAGGAGTGCAGGAAAGTATTGTTGGTCACCGGAGACCAAGGCTCGCTGATAGATGAGGCCTCATCGAGGCAACGCCTCACAATTTCCTGGATGCGAAGGATCTGCTGCTGACATCTTGGTGCCAGATACCACAGAACACTTTTAGAGGTCGAGGACGCCAGACCATGCCTCGATGGGTCAGGGCTGTTGCAAGCAGCACGTATCCATAAGGTTATGGCCCATCAGTGTGTTAGACTTTGCTGAGAAACACATCTGTGTTGCTTCATAATGACCTCTGACCTCTTCCTTACAGTCATTATATACCTATTAAGACAAAGACACAAAGACTCTTATTTTTGCTGTTGGTGGCGATGGTAGTAAAAATAACAAGTCAGTCAGAGCGTTCTCGTCATATGGGTCTTTTTATAATTGCAAATATGCCATACATAATAATTAAAAGTTAAAAAGAATTGATTTATCTTGCACGTTCATACGGGTTTGTCTTATTGAAAGTGATTCATGTATGGCGAAACAGAATTGTGTGACTAGATATAAGTGAAAATGGAAAACTTCCATTGCGTTTTGAGTGTCCGTTTACACAACAGCGGTTCTGAAAATACAACTTTTTTAAAACTTCCCCCAATGTGGAACTTTTGCTTGGTGTAAATAGCTTAAACGCTGCGACTGCACATGCGCACCAGGGCCGTAGTAAAAAGTTGGCATTGTTAATGTTTCTAACATGATGTTCTCTCTGTGTGCATGTGTGTGTGTGGTTTCATTATTAAAACAACCAATAGCGATAACTAGTGGCCCAACGTGAAAACTACATTGTTTTCAGTGTTTCTGCTCACGAGGCGTTTCTGAAACAACAATGGAAAGATGATGCGTTTTCTCTTGAAAAGTTGTTGTGTGAGACATCTTACACTGAATATAATCTACCTAAAACACGTTGGCGTCATGATTGGAATCAGTAGAAGTAGAAACTAAAGAATTATTTGTTATTCCAATCCATTACATAAACTCCTGCATGAGTGTTGTAACTTTGACTCCAACCTGAACTGTTACTATTTTAACACTGAATCACTGTCACTGATTGCTATGTCCAGACGGGCGTCTCGCGGCGCTCGTAAAAAATAAAAATATGTGGCCGCATGTCAAGCTCTGTGCGCTCTTGTAAACAGTTGTGAGAAACGAATTTGCCGTCGGATGTACTCGGTCCTGTGTTTGGCTTCCAGGAACGACCACCGCTCACACTGTCCTCAGTCGCTGGGCGTAAACAGAACCAGTTCACCTCTGTGAGGTTTACCGTTTGTCGTCTCTGAGTTTCCTTGTTCCTGCCACTCCCCGTAAACACTCATATCAGACGGATCAGCCCGCTGGTGTACAATCCCAACACCTGTGACTTTTCTCAAGGTCACAGAAGCTGGAGCTCTCCCAGAGTCCACAGTCACCGTCACACATGGCCAACTGCCATTTTCCGCGTGGCTCAGTGAAGTGAAACGAGCCTTTTTTTGTTTTTTGGAATGGCCGCTTCTGTTTAAAGTTTAAAGCCGATCACATTCATCTGTGAAAAGGTGAAGACGGCCTCCGCTGGCGTTGTGCTGCTCTGCTGGCTGGATCAGACCACATGTGACTGCTGACCTAATTTTTAACCACGCTCGGGGAGCCGAAAACAAAAAACAGCGGCAAGGCAACGGAAGGTAGTTTGCCACAACCCGCCCCCTCACTTGGCTGCCCTCACAAGGATATGTATGTAGAGAGTGGCAACCCCCCCCCCCCCCCCCCCCCCAACCCCCCCCATTTCCAGATGCTGTAACTTTGTGGGCCACCCCCCCGACTAAGCCCTCGAAAAGCAAAACAAACATTCCTCCCTCGCTCCCTCTCCCGACTCCAACAAAGGCTGCTGTATGTTACTCAACCGCAGCTCCAGCGGCAGGTAGTATTGTGTAATACCATCCCCACTGCTCCAGTCCACATCGTGGTGGGGTGCGGAGTGTGAAGAGGAAAAGAGATGGCATGTTCAGAATGTTTGCGAACCGAGACGACACAACGGTGCAAGGAAGATTTCATCACAGCCCGAGTAACAGAGTGTTGTGTTAAAGGAAATGCTTTGGAAATCTCATAACAGAAATGTGCTGCTGTTCCTGCTCGGCCCCCTGTGGCATCGTGATGCTCGGTATTTGGTTTTAGCTCAGTTGGTCGCCTTTAAAAACACATCTCTTCGCTGTTTTTGTGTCTTTGAGCAAGATGTTTTGGTGTGTGATCTGGTCAACGTGGCCAATAATGTAAAGTGCAACGAGGCTGTATAAGTGAAGTCCGTTTATCTTGGTATTTACTGTGGTTTACGACATAAAAGCTTTTGATACCCATTGAGTCAACATTGAGACTAAATTCAGGCTGGGTCTATTTATTCATTAACTTGTTCCTTTAACTGGCCTGACTTTCACAATGCCCCGGCAGAGTGTTGATTTAATCTTATTCAGACCGATTGTCTTTTACACTTAAATTATAAAAGACACTGAATCGCTAACTCGAACCTCCTTGCTGGGTGCCTTGTTAGTGTGAATGTGTTTAATTAAAAGGGGGAGCAGAGTGACCGACTCCGGGGACTCCCAACTGTCAGACCTGAGTCTAATGGGAGGCGGCCAAGTAAGGCATCCCAACCAGGTGACCCACCTCAATGACCTCCTCTCACCGTGGAGGAGTAGCGGCTCCACTTTGAGTCCCTCCCAGGCGGTTGAACTCCTCGCTCTATCACGAGCAGAGACAATCCAACTCAGCCTCTTCTATCTGCAGTGTCACTTTTAGTCGTGACCACGGGTGAGAGTTATAATGGAGACCCACCGGTCAAAATCAGAGCTCTGCCTCACGGCCCGGCTCCCTCTTCACCACAACACCTGTCACTGAGGCCTGTCAAGCAAGACAAGGCCACAAATTTAATCAAAATCTATGAGGTACATCATCTGTGTTATACAACTTCTCCACCAAAGCATTACGTTTGCCCTTACCTACGCGACCTATTTTTAGCAAACCAGTGAAGTCCGTTGTATTGAATTTCACGTCTTGCACTTATGGCAACACAGCTGTGTCCTCATTGAACTTTGTCCCCCTTGTTTACGAGGCGCACTACCGGGATGTTCCTTCTTCGTTTTCTTAATATACTTTATAACCTTTTTTTTTTGGAAATGATCACTGTAACCATCACACACGCCTCAGGGTTTCATGTCGAGGCAAAGTGGCAACTGATATGCAAAATCTCTCCTGCTGTGGTGGAGCGTGTGACACGTTTTGGTGTGGCACGGGGCTGGATGTTTACCAGCACATACCGAACTGCAGCATTAGTGCTCCGTGTTCCTGCGGTTGTGTAATCCTCCGAAAAAAACAAAAACAAAAACATTGCTCCACAACTGGCAGCCAACCAGTCCACCATCGTTTCTATTTATTTTAGTTTTTAGAGAGTTTAGATACCCGACAGCTACCTCAGACGTGTAATCACATTCTAAGTGTTCATTTCAATCAGGGGCGTCGCACAACTCAGCTGGTTTCTGACACACGATTCATCCCACCAACTGCGGGAGAATCAACACAGAGATTTCCGTCTGTGTTTGCGTCACACTGCGGTGCGAGTCCGTGCATCTCCACCATGAGAGGGTGTAGCGGGCCATGGGGTGCGGAGGGATTGGGGCGGAACGCGCACAAGTGCTGGAAAACACACAAACAACAGTATGTTTGGTATTTGCGTCGCTCTTCACCTTTCACATCATTCTTAACCCGCCGCTCTCTCTGCAAAGTGGAGCAGGTGGGGCCGCTTGCTGTGTGTGTGTGTGTGTGTGTGTGTGTGTGTGTGTGTGTGTGTGTGTGTGTGTGTGTGTGTGTGTGTGTGTGTGTGTGTGTGTGTGTGTGTGTGTGTGTGTGTGTGTGTGTGTGTGTGTGTGTGTGTGTGTGTGTGTGTGTGTGTGTGTGTGTGTGGCTGCAATGAGGTAGCACACCGAGCAGTTTTTCTTTCTTTTATTTTTTTTGCCGCCAGTTGCTGGCCTTGTGGCCCTGCAGGAAGGAAGCCCACGGGGGCATGTTACACAGCAGGCTCTTTGTTTTCGCCCCACCCCCGATGTTTTCCCCACCCTGCACCCTCCACGCCTGCATCATCTCTCATCCTATGAATCCTCACCATGGGTTTGTGTGTGCATACACCTACCTGAGACCCCCCCCCCACCCCCACCCCTTCTGTAAGCTGGCACTGCAGGAAAAGCTGGCCCAGCGTGCCAGTCAGCAGCAGCAGCAGCATGCTCTATGCCGCATTAGCATGATAAGACCCGTGGTGGGGATCCCGCTGCAGTGCAGGTGGCGCTTTGATTTCACGCAGCATTTGTGGGATCTGCTCACCTGTTATTCATACGGGATGAGATGTTTTTAACTGTTTTATGGCCGTGATGAAGAAGCGGTTAAGGATTAACAGTGTGTGGGATGTGTCGGGTTGTTTTGCACAGGCTGGTCATATTTCATAACCTCTTTTTTATGACCAAGATGACTGGGGTTATTTTGATGTCATGGCGTCAGAATCGCCAGGAAATGTGCAGTGAGTGACTGACAATTTCGAGACGACATCAGTTTTCAGTATTACTGTTTGTTTCAGGCAGGTCTGAGAGTCGGGTGGCAATTCAATAAGTATATGGGTGTTAATCTCCATTTCTTTCATTTATTGTATTCATGACAATCTGAACATTGTTATTGCTCATCTACTAGTGCATGTGCAGAAGAACATTTCACTACGATCACGGTGCATCGTTTCAAAAAGGTTGCATTTTCCTCCGTTTCCATGGAGATGGCTTAGCCATTGTCAAAAAGTCGTGTTTTCAGTGGCTCTGAGCAACATTGTCTTGTAAACGGACTCTCGGAAATGGAACAGACGTTTTCTTTCTTTCTATCTGTCTATCTATCTATCTATCTATCTATCTATCTATCTATCTATCTATCTATCTATCTATCTATCTATCTATCTATCTATCTATCTATCTATCTATCTATCTATCTATCTATCTATCTATCTATCTATCTATCTATCTATCTATCTATCTATCTATCTATCTATCTATCTATCTATCTGTCTAATATAGCTGTTGAGCACTTTTGTTTGGTGACATGCTGGCATGTGATGAATATTTCCATTGACAAACTACTGAATCATTCTTTTACTTGATAAGAGAATAAATTGTTTATTTATGCATAATTTGGTGAAAGCCACCGAGATCCAGTCTGGAGGCGCTAAAGGGCAGCCTCAGGACTCTTTTTTTTTTTTTTTTTTTCTTTCTACGAGCACCATAAATGTTTAACAGGTTCGCTTAATGAATACGTGACATACTCTAATTGTATTACTGTGTGAATGTCTTTGTGTTTGTTTGTACTTGTGACCTAGATGTTGATATTATTCTTTGCAACTATGTTCTCACGTGTTGGCCATTAGAAGAAGGTATTCACTGGTAAGAATGGACATCTTTAGAAAAGGTCGGGATTGAAATTAATTGGAAAGTTTCCAGAGTGATGAAGGAGTTATGAGTGTGGGTGTCACTGGGTTTCACGCTGTGCTATAATCATCTGCTTCAGAATGAGGTCGGCTGTGCTGCCTGGTTCCTGTTGCCCTGGCGTGTTGACTCCCACAGAGTTTAACAGTCCCTGTAATGATGAACCCCCCCCCCCCCCCCCCCCCAGGGCGGCACACTGGACTCTTGGGAATTTTTTTCCCTCAGGGTTTCACTGGGTTGACATTTGGGTCATGTTCGCAGCATTGTGTAACTGTCTGAATCAGCACTTCACATAATGCTCATGCTGCATGTAACTCGGTATGTTTGCGCATGTTATCGCAACGCACACAGACAAAACCTGGAGCGTGCAGGTCGGGCCGCTTCACATTTGCATGGAGCCCCAGCTTGAGGCTTGAGTCACCCAGGATATGAGAAGCGGGTGGCGTTTTGAGCTTCGCATTGTTTGCAGCCAGGAGGAAATCGTGTTTTCATTTGAAGCTCTGGAAATTCCCCAAATCAGTTCCAGAAACATGCCAGTGTGTCATTTTGGAAATTAACCAAATCTGCAGCCGAGGTGACGTGAAGCAGATCATTTCTGTCATTGAGTGACTTTTATCAACAATGACAAAGACAATTTAGAGGATAGAATAAATTGCTGAGCACAGACCTTCTGAGTGTGGTGCACAAAGGGTGCAACATAGAGTTGCCAGTTACATTCTTTTTAATAATCTAACCAAAGTTTTGGAATGTCCTGTTTGATTTCAGCATTATTAAAATCTTCCTTTTATAACATAACTTTTTTTCTACGTGGCAATGTCCCAATTTATTACAATATAACACGGTAGATCGCCAGACTTGATTTTATTTCTTTTGCAGTCATATTTTAATGAATTTTGTCAATTAAAATTGTATTTTGCTGTTTCAAGATTCGTAACTTGACACATCATCTGGTTGTCCTTTCTTCCTTACTTTTGATGTAAAATAGAATAGAAAAGAAAAAAGTAGAATGCAAAATGCTTTATTCATCCCCAAGGGGGAATTACAAGATTTCGATTATCTTTAATAATAATAATAATAATATGCCTGTTTGCTGTTTTTATACTTTACACAGTGTAAAGTATTTTTGGTATGTTTTCATATGGACCTAAAAGTCAGCAAGTTTTCTAATTAATAATAATAATAATAATTAATTCACAGTGATGATCATGACAATAAATAAATGTAATTAAAATATAATTGACTTTTTTTTCCTGCCTTCCTTGTACTTGATAAGTACAAAACATTGAAATCAACACACACCCACAGTCACTTAAAATGATAACTACCCCCCCCCCCCGGCCTGCTCCACTGACCCATAGTGAAGGAGGGGAACCAGGTAACACGAGAGCCCCGTTTCTGCTCTGTTTGCCAGGAGTATCCAGGCTGCCGCGGACAAACAACAGCGATGCGGATTAGAGAGCGGTAACCTTCCTCTCTCCCTCCATCAGTGCTCTCACTCTCTCTTTTCCTCTCTTCCTCCCTGACCTACTTTCCTCCTGACCTGTTTATGCAGCGGCCTGCTCCAGTCAGATCAGGAAAATAAAAGACGCAGCAGAAACACCGCCCCGAAGCTTCTGCTGCACTTGCAGGGAGTGTCACCTTGGTATGATCCCATGGTGTGTGTGTGTGTGTGTGTGTGTGTGTGTGTGTGTGTGTGTGTGTGTGTGTGTGTGTGTGTGTGTGTGTGTGTGTGTGTGTGTGTGTGTGTGTGTGTGTGTGTGTGTGTGTGTGTGTGTGTGTGTGTGTGTGTGTGTGTGTGTGTGTGTGTGTGTGTGTGAGCATACAAATGGCTACTAAAGCAAAAAATGAAGGGCCAGTGAACATGAAACACCCAAATCCTCCCATGATGACAGTTTTTGTGTGTGTGCGTGCGTGTGTGCGCCTGTGTGCATGTGTGTTCATGTTTTTGCCTGTGTGTGACTGAGCGCATTGTGAAGGGCACTGATGTGTCAGCCTCAAAGAGGTGCTTGTTTTCAGGCTTAGATCAAGTTAGTGCGCCGGGTTAACTTCCCTCCCCTCCCCTATCTACACTCCTCCCTCTGCCCTTTATGTTGTTACAGAAATGACCCCATTTTGGTTCAGGCGACGGTGGGAACCAATGAGAGGAGCTCGTCGTGGTATGACACTGATCATGACAGCTGTGCAATAATTGTTACAGCAAAGCATTTAAATTGCCCATAACTGCAGTTACTTGTTCATGTAGGGTTTAGTAACTTGTAACAGCAGCCTCAGTGGTTCCCACATGAGTTTTTTAGAGACACAACCATTGGATGTTTCATCATAGATTTCTTCAACTTTGTGTTCCTCATGTGAGAGTGGATTTTAGTGTTTCAGGATAAAGCTAAGCCCATCATCTTTATTGCACGCTACACTGTGTGACATTTGCCGAACATTTCATTGCGTTTTCGTTTCAGAGAAGTTTCACCTTTACACGGTAACATTTTGAAAATGACGTCTGTTGACACGGAAACAGCAGAAACGCTGAAAGCGATGTTGTTAGCATGTCAAGTTTTTGTAATGAAACCACACACGCATATGAATGGAGAATGATACACTAAAAACATTCACAATGGAAGAACAAGACCAAGTCGGATTGTTATTACAATGACTTTCAAAATTGGTCAGGACCTCGCCCCCCGGCCCGTCGGGGTCGGCCCAATCACTCTGGCCCCTTTAAATGTTATGTACCTGAAAATCACACAGGTTACTCCCAGGTGTCCCTGACCTGGAATCTGGCGTGATCTCACATGCTAATCTGCAAAGCTAACGAGCCTATCATTGGAATTAAAAAGCATTAAAAAGAATTAAAAAGAATTGAGCCAGAGGTCGTGATTGGGACCAGGGCGCGAGGTCCCGACCAACGTTGCTTGCAGCTTTAATTCTTATTGTCTTTCTACTGAGCATGTGCATAAGAGCTGTTTACTACAGCTATGGGATTACACGCACAGTGGTAGCATTTAAGATAAGTTGCGTTTCCCCATGCGTTTCTATGGAGACGGTGTCGTAGTGTTATAAAAGTTCCTTTTCCCCCTGTTTCAGTGGAGTCGTAGCGATTTCCAAAAGTAGCGTTTTCCTCCGTCTATACGGAAACGGTGTCGTAGCATTTCAAAAGTTTGCGTTTCCCCCCTCTTTCAATGGAGTCAGAGCGCTTCCAAAAAGTTCCACCTTGGGAGCCGTTTACAAAAAGTTGCATTTTTACTAAACGAACTCGCAGAAGGCTCCAAAAGTTTTTCCATTCTCACTTGAAATCGTCGTGGAAACGGGACCAGAGTTTTGAGCTATGATGGAAATCACAAATCCATTGTTCAGGTCGAGCACGAGTGTCACGTGGACGATTGTGTAAGTTTCTGATGCATTTCTAAGTAAGGGCCGGTTCATGCAGTCCTGACTCAGCGGGCAGGTATTGACAGGCTAAAAGGGCCGTGGCTGGAGGAGAAGCTAAATCTGTGTCGGGGGAGATCGTGATGAGAGATACCGGGCGGGGTCGGAGAGCTCAAGCTGTTCTCAGCGAGCGAAGACATCCTTTGACCTCCAATGAGGATTTCGTCAGGAGGTGGAGGACAACACTCTACAAACCCCGCACACTGCACAAGAAAACATCGACAAACTATCATGCTGTAAGGTGGATTGGTTTCATTTCAAATCAATTAGCCACTCCTTTTCTGTTAAACAGGAGATTAGTGACACCGTAACAGAGCATAATGCTCACAGTGGCTTCAATGAGCAGGTTTTTTTTTACTTATTTTTCTAGTTGGACTGCGGTGGGCCGCTACAGTCTTCAGTCAAAGGATGATGAAATGTGGACCCGTGCAGCCTGAGAGTCTGAACTCGGGCTTTAGCGGGATTACACTGCAGCCTTTTCTGCGCTAACACAACAGGAATGCGGTGGGACTCGCTCAGGACGTTGGCAGGACAGTTGAGCCGGTAGCAGCAGTCCGAGGCTCAGACCGGCTCTGCCCGGGCTTTTGTCCGGCGCATCACGTCGAGCTGACTGCTGAGTTCACGCCGTTTAGTTGGAGCGCTGCTATTAATATTCTTTTCTTTTTTTTTTTTTTTTTTTTAACTTAAATCAGGTCACACACCTGTTAAAGCTCTTACAAGAACAACAACAACAATATCATCAGTGAACCCAACAACACCGTGACCAAGTTTCCTCGCTCTGCATGTTTATTAACGTCTGAACTCGCTCCTCCATGTTCACTCCAGGTCATACGGAGCGACTCAGAGGAATCAAAGTGGGTCGAGTTTCACAAGTACGATGAGACGAGTGTTTACCGGCTGACGCTGTGAAACATTTTGATGGCGTTTTCATGCGATATAAGCGCGTCTATTGGTAGAAATAGGGCACTGTTACATCAGACGAGCTTGCCATGGGGAGTTTTCTGGCCCCAGCAGACAAAGTGTGTCAGTGTGTCACAGCCGAGCGCCTCCCGTTGCAGATTAGCCTCCGATGCCAAGAAAGAGTGAGTGAGGAGCGGCGTAGGAGGCTATCTCTGCACTGTGGGAATCGTTAGAGGTTTTGAGGAAAAGCTTGGCCACGTCTGACCTTCTATCACCAGCGTCATAACGCTGCCTCGCATTGATATATTAGGTTTGCTTGATGTCAGTCAGAGAGTAATTTATTGTCCAAGTGGTGATCCCGGCGTTAGGTTTTACAGAAGCAGGCCGAGCCGGCGTGCTGACAGCGACGGCTGCCTGAAAGCAGGGGGTCGGGGGGGGGGCTCAGACAGATTAAAATAGCTGTTCCGCTGTGTACCGCTGCAGCCATCGATAATCCAGTGAGGATGTAACCGGATCAATACTGCCAATATCACAGCGACATGATCAGTGCTTTGTAGTCATCAAGCGTGTTGATCATAAATGACTAAGACCACACTCAAATACTCTCACTGTACGATTTCATTTAATCTTTTATATATTTATATCCTATTTAAACCCATATTATGCAACTTTTGAAGTGAAAAGATTCATATTGATTCACATTTTAGGTTTTACTGTCATATGTTCCTTAACGCCTATATTTATGTAACTATTGTATGCGACCAAAAATGGTCTTCGACATGGAGAAAGGAATATTTTTAGCAACTTTAAAGGGGAAAACTAACAAAATTTGAGCTCTTATTACCTTTAAATATATATATTTATTGATACTCCTTCAGGCAATAATGTTCCATTTGCTCCCCAACCTTGATAAATGTATCACTGCTTGTATATATGATCGAGTGATGTGTTTAATTAAATGAGTAGCCTGTCACTATAATACGTATTATAGTGGAATATTGAAGAATATTGTGAAAAATAGTACATGTAAATATGGACAACCAGATCAAGGTATTTCAGGCAATATGTGCTGATAGTAAGACATGAATTTATGTGAGTTGAAACTCAACATACGGCTTCATTAGTATGGAATTTTGCTTGTGATGTGGAGTGATGGTATTTAATTAGAAAGGATTGACCACTTTGGTGCATAAAAGTCTTGAGCCCCGCTTATATGACAATGTTTTCAAGTAAAAATGGAAACTCTTCATTTTTAAAACATTGCCATGTAAACAAAAATACAGAGTTATGTAAACAGGGCCTTTGTCATGTCTTTCTGCAGGCAGGTAACCTTATGATTATAATTATGAATGTGATTAATCTCCAGATCAAAGGTTAATATTTCAAAACTAAACTACAACTGAAAAAGCTTTTAAGCAACCTTAATAGAAAGAAAACCACTGACCAAAGTTTTTCTCTTGATATGTTGAGAAACCAACATGATTTTTATTGTATTTTTCTTGAAATGCTCCCGTCTTCCACAATGAACATTAGTGTCTTTACATACATATTCATGTCAAAAGGAAGCGATGGTAATGACCAACCAGACCAACCACCTCGAAACACCACACTACCTTAGCCTCTTTTTGCGAGTCGTGTTTCCTTGTCCTCGTCTTTTTTCATAAAACCATCAGCAAAACCACAAACATTACTGATTAATACACACTGAAAAACGTGGGAGGAGAGGAAGAGGAGGAATGAGGCAATTACATGTCATCACAGTCAGTAGGAGAGAAGACACAGTATAGAGGAAAAAGAGAGCGTCACCTTGACTGAAAAGAGGATATAAAACCAATGAAACAAACATTACAGTGTTGCTCAGGGGAGGAGAGTGGGGGGTGGTGGTGGGTGGTGTATGAGGGGGGACTTTACATTTATACACAAGCACCAAAAAGCCAAACATGGTACATAGACTGTTGTTAGGATCCAGTGAAGACGATTCATCACTGCCCGCTAGCAGAACTACCACGAGAAAGGGACGAATAACCTCAGAAATGAATAATGAAGGCTCATGGGAAACAAGGGGGGAGACCTTGCTTTTCTTTTTTCTTTTTTAAATTGAAGCTTGAGCACTGCGGCTCCAGCACAAAGATCAGATGTATTTTTATCTTTTACTACAAAATACCCCAATTATGTTGAATCTGATATTAGACTCAAGGGCTGTAATTTGTCACACTACAAAAAACCATGACAATAAAAATAAAGAGTTGCTATGCAGAGCTCCGTCTTTTGGTTTTCCAAACTCGGTGTATGGTCGTCTGTTCTCTTGAACGTGACTCGATTCTTCCTGCTTCTGCCCCCCAAGTGTCCCATTATCCACATTAAAGTTCAAGGCCGTGACACGTATGTAAAAATGTCTGTACACATTCTCTGTCTATGTTCCTGTGGGCTTTTCACTTCTTTTTTTTCTTGCTTATTTTTTATAATAATTTTTTTTATTTTTAAACAGCGATGGGCATGTGAAGAAGAGGAAGGGGAAATAAATACATTGGGCCAGTGAATGGTAAAAACAACAAGATATGGTTGATAAAGCTCAAACAAACTAAAAGGCTCAAAGCCTGCAGCTGGTGAAGTCCACCAAATATTTAAAGGCTGGTTAAAGGTTAATACGTCCAAACATTTTAACGAGGTCCTAACCTCAGAAAAACAACTTGTTCTCCATTCAGTGCTGTTGGCTCCAAACTTGGACGGCCATTTCTCTGTAAACAGGGCATTAACTACCGATTAATGCTAAAGCTTAACAATCAAGAGAGAGGTGTTATAATTCAAATGGGTCCTGTAGCAACAGTAGACAACGTGGCTGTACAGTAATTGTGATTCGGTCACTTTTGGATTTTCTTGTAAGGTTTGTCACTTTTTTTTTTTTCCTTTTTTGTGGAATTTGTACTCAAATTTATTTATTTTTTCAAAATAGATGTTTGTAATAGATACATATATTCATATATCACAGTAATATACAAACCAAGTGCTTAAAAAATAAAGGTGATGGCAATCTTTCAGGAAATTATGGAGATGGTTATGTGGGGGGGGGGGGGGGGGGGTGGTGGTAGAGGTAGGGTCTGGGAAGAGGTATGGAACTTAGTGTTTGTTGTGTTGGTGCTTCTTTGGTCGAGGGAAATGTCCCCAGTGTACATTTGCATTTGATTTTTACTTAAGGCAGATAGCCATACACACGTATGTTTGTCTACAGTCAGATATGTACCAAATTTGCAGTACTGATAAAGCTTGACATTTTTATTTTCCTACATTCGTTTTCACAAGTTATCAAAATGTGCTTTCGCCGACGTATGCTGCTTGTGTATAATCGGGTGACAACAGTAGAAAAGCTGGCAGTTCCATTCCCCCTCTCATCACATAAACAAAAGTGCTTTTGTAAGTATGGAGAGGATGTAAGAAATGACAAATCTGTACAAAATATACACATATAATACAGCCCTACAAGAAGTCCAGCCTTTTTGGTGACACTGGGGTCAGGGGAGTAGAAAAGCCCAGTTTCTTGTCACAAGGGGGCTTGAGGGATTAGGGGTTTGATTATAGGGCAAAGGCATGATGGCAGGGTAGTCCTTACAGGAGACATTGTGTCTTTTCATTCGAGCCGCGAGCGGCTTCTAAAAGTGAACGTCACCTAATCTTGCCTCTTGTTCCGTCGACCGCCTGTCTCCTTTTTCCCGCTCTCCGTCCAGGTCCCCTCCCCCGAGGCCACCTGTTTGCAACCACCGTCTGGGCTCTCCCGCCTAATGTTCTGGGATGGTATCAAGGACAAGTAGGGGTGCTGGGGGAGGGGAGGCGGCGTGGCAGAAAGGGGGATGGTCGGGGAATCCTGACCAGAGCAGTTGCCCCCACTGCTCCCAGTGCTCATGGCCCGGTGTTTGAGTCTCAGTTTGTGGGGCAATGCGGTTCCCCTCACCTCCCCTTGAGGGTCCCAACTCTGTCCCTGAGGGCAATGTTGGGAAGGCAGAGGTGAGGCGGGCTGGTGGACACCAATAAGTTTTTGGCTGCTGAGGCCACCCTTGTCTGAACAGGACGAGGAGGGGGACTCGTCGTCATCGGTGGACGCCTCTTTATCTGGGCTGCAGGGGTCTCCTTCGCTAGACATGGCGTCTTTGATGGAGGACTGGGCGGGATAATAGGCCTCCCTCCTGGGCCCGCCCTCGTACGTAAGCACAGGCGGCTCCTCATCTTGTGCATTGAGGTATGACGGATGAGACTTCTGAAGATGGTGGTACAAGTGGGAGTGGTTCATCCCCTCTGCCTGTTTTTGGATCACGTCTGAGGTCGAATCGCCCTCCTGCTGGTGCTGCTGTGGCTCCTGGCAAACTCTGTACAACCGTCTTTCTCTGGCCTCGTTACGGCTGTCTGAGAACTCGTACGGAGGGGAGTCCAAGCTCCTCCTCTCCAGCTGTTTCGTCACCTCAGCCATTGTCTCTGTGGAGCTCTCCGTAAGGGACTGGGGCAGCTGGCTGCCCGCACTGCCACCCAGCCTTTGGGCTGCTTGCAGATCGACATCCTGTGGCCTGGTCAGGGTGTCCACAGGATAGGAGGCACTACTGGCACCGTACAGAATGACGCTCCTCTGTGCAGCGGGTGGGTGAGGGGCAGTGACAGTGTTGATGGAGTTAACAGGCTCCTGATGGTGTTGTTGGTGAACGTGGTGCTGCTCTTGTTGCTGCTGCTGCTGCTGGTGCTGTTGGCTGTGATACGCTGCCTCCAGCTCTTGGGAGTGCTGCTGGATCTGGTGGTGCGTCGGGACAGACGCCAGACCGCGGTGGATATTAAACATGATCTGTGTTGTGGTGCCGTTGGCGATGTCCATCTCCAACCTGTCCCCTTCCTGCTTGATCTCGAAGGGCATGGGCTCCGGGCTGTCCCTGGAGGAGCCGTCGGACATGTCAGAGAGGGAACCACGTGGGGAGTATTTCACCAGCTGCCTGTGGCCCTCGCTGCGTCCAGACTGCTCAGTTTCAGAGGAATCAGAGTTTATCATCACCTGAGAACCACTCGAGTAACCGCTGGAGTAGTACGGCGTAGAGGATGATGAAGGGGAGCCTACATTTCCAGAATTGTTGCTCGAATTAATTTGTTGGCTCTTTTCGATATAAGAGGCAGTGCTAATGAGGCCAAAGCGCAGCTTCAGCTGGAGCAGTTCAGTCTTGAGCCTCACATTCTCATCGTTTAGAGCAATGACACGGTTTTCCAGGACCATGTCATTGAGACGGCGCTTCTCTCGGGAACGCTTGGCAGCCTCATTGTTCTTTCGCCGCTTCTCCCAGTATGAGGCATCCTTCTTCTCATCGGAGATGAACTCTCGTTTACGTCTGCAAGTCATATTGGGTTTAGGTTTGATCAGACGCCCCAGACGTGCTGGAGACCCTTGAATAGAAGGAAGAGACTCCTCATAACCACTGAAGGTCTCAAGGCAGCTATGATTATTCCCTGAGTTTGTGAGAGCTGACGTCAGATCTTCCATTCTTGTCCAGCAGCAGCCAGTTTGAAAACGTTGCCCGGGCAACTGAGTCAAGAACTAGTATAAGGGTCAAAGGGAGGTATGGATGGTGATGCAAATACCTTGTCTCCCAAAACTCTGGGACTCTTTATAGCAAGATTTCTGTTTTTATCCCAATGATCCAAAACTGGGGGGAGAAAAAGCTGCTGGAGCTCGGTCTGAGGAGGGGGGGTCTCAGTTCAATGTCTTCTGTTTTTCCTCCACTCTTGCTTTTCTTGTTTTGGAGAAGGTTTCGCACAGGAAAAGCGCAGGGAGCTGAGCTGGCGTAGACGTGTCCTAGATCTCCAAACAAACAGCAGGATGTAGGTCGGCCCGTCTACCTCAGTGTGTCAGTCTCTTGGGGAGCCTTGTGCTCTCCCACTCTCTCTGCAGTTCACTGCAAGATGAATGTCTGAGGAGATAAAAGAGACAGAAAAATCCACATTAATCCACATGGACTGCTCTCAATACCACAATGACAATCATTTATTTTCAAGCGTTTTTTTTAAACATTTCTCCTGATGTCTTCTGGTTTCTTGGCATTTCCTTTACTCAGTCTGTTGGCTGGGACAACAGATGAATAGACGCGAGACCTTGCTGTCTGACCTATCGACCCGTGACCCCTCTATTGATCTGATCCGTCTGCAGCCCCGCGACCCCTGACCCCTTAGCCTGGCATGTTGATGTTGAGTTTCGGGCAATGAGTTCATTGCAAGACTGATGATCCGGTTTCTTCTTATCACCCTGGACTTGAAAAGACGCCTGCGTCAAACATCTCGACACAGCCGAGCTCACGTTTTAAGCCAAACCTTGTCATTAAAAGACAATTATGGAAGCAAGCGCACACGTAAAATCGCGTTACACCACAAATGTTGCATCAGCCTGACGATGATGCCGCAAGCATGAAAACGGGGCTTGTATATGAGTATTTTAAGCCAGACAGAGCAAAACGTGACTCAGTTTGCAAAAGCTGGTGAGGATCCCTTGATCTCTTAAAAAAAAAAAAAAAAAAACACTGTTTTCCTCTGAGAAACACCCTCAGCAAACACCGCTTCCCACCCGTGCGTTCATCCGCAGAGGAATGTGGCAGCATTCTTGGCCAAAACAACTCAATGCCAAATCAATGATGCAGAGTGAAGCAGATAAGGCAGACAAAGGCATCTGCTGTAATGCAGGTCAAGTATAAAAGGAGCCGAGGCTCTGGCGAGAGATTTGGAGGTGTGGGTGGGGAGCTGGGAGGTGGGGCATTGATAAATATAGGTCAAGAGCCCCTGGAAAGAAAGAAGGGAGGTGGGGAAGAACATGGGACTGGTAGGTTTAGGTAACACGGGGGCGGTCGGACAGCGTCTCAACAATGGAGATCAAAGCCAGAACCTCGTAATTAGCTGGGAAGGTGATTCTCCACATAAAGTAGGGAGATTTTCCTCATGTTTGGTTTAATGATAAGAAATTAGATCAGATAAATTTCAAATGCACAGTGAGTCGGGGGTTTATTTGTGAAATGAAGCTCGCGAATAAACACTCGTTGACATTCTTGAATGCTCCTTTTCTTCCAGCAGATCAAAGTATTATCTTACCCTGAGAAACATCTCAGCATTGACTGAAGGCAGGTTTCATGTCACGATTCCAACAATAGGCAACCTCAGTGAATGAACACGACTGGGAATCCCACATTTTACCTCCCCCCAAAGCGCCACCCCGAGGGGTTAACTTGCTCTTGTAAATAAAATCCAACAGATGGATTCCTGGAAACTTTTGGAAACGGCAAAAAACGACAACACTCATGTCCCCGCGCTGAAATGATTTGAATTGTTTTCTAATCCTACTAATAAGGAAGAGATGTGCTTTTTTTTTTTTTAATTGTACGCCAACTTGAGAATAGTAAACATCTTCCCGGAAATCAGAAAAAGAAATAATGTAGGTCGCACGTGTGTTTATTATCCTAAATGACTCTGCACTTCTGTTCCCTTTAACACACTGAGTCTGATTGAGGAAGTCAGTTGTAGAAAAGGCCTCAAGCTGTTTCGAGTTTAGATTTTGATGTTAAAATGGTTTTTACTGTATTTGTTTATTAAATATTTCAAAGGTTATCAAATCTGTTTTTAAAATACCCTATAAAGTATTATTAAAACACATTTAAATCTTTCAATTGAACATGTTTTTCAATGTAGTAATGCAGATGCAATAATCCAGGAAAGCAGATGCTGCAGTAAATGTGTGTTACCTAACATCTGCACTCCCGGGGCAGACGACATAAGCATGACGACACTGTCTGAATCTGTAATCTCATAATCTGGCAAAGTGTTTGTGCCGATTATTCTTTTCTATTCCGTTACGTAACTCCTCGCCTGTGAATACAGTTTTTCTTCTGTTTTCTGGCAAAACAATGACTTTTGTCTATGCTGTCGCGTGCAAACAAAAGCAGATTATGAGGTTTTGTTTTCACATTTCCTCCAAAATCTAAAAGTCTAGATGGTGTTTGCATCATTGGGCTCTTTTTTTTTTTTTTTTTTTTGCTTTGGAGAGTGTTTTCAGGTCGTCCTCGTGAGCCTCGGACATGTGGCCATCGGACAGAGGGAGCGAGAATGAGGCGAGAGTCTTTTTCTCAGCTTTTGTCCCACTGACCCAGAAACTGGGGGGGCCGAGCGGCGCTCCGTAAACACGCTGCCTCTGCTGTAACGGCTGCTCTGCTGCTGGAATATAGGTCAGGACGAGTGGCGGAGAGGTGAAACTGCACAAGGAAGACGACACGCGGCCGATTAGAAGGATAATAAAAAAAAAAAAAAGAAGGGAAAGGGAAGATGGGGTGGGGGGTGTTGGGTGTTGAAAATTAATCTATTTAGAGACGGAGGTGAGAACAAACGGAGCGAGAGACAAAGAAATGGAATCAAAGAGGGAGAGTTAAAACAAAGAAAAGGATGGAGATGAGATTAGAGTAGCTGGGAAGAGAGGAGGGAGGGGCAGAAAGCCGGTGGCAATTGCGACAGTGGTGGTATGTGTCACCCATAGCAACAAAAAAAGGGGGGAAACGGATGGGGCAGCCAATCATATCGGACTCTCTCTCTCTCTCTCTCTCTCTCTCTGAAATCGAGGATCTGCAACAAAAAGCAGGGTCGGCTGACGTCACTGTGTCTGCACACACGTGAATGAACTCTGCTGCCTAATTAACTCGCTGCTTGAACTGGAACCTTTAGATTTCTAAACAACTGGAGCGTCAAAAAAAAAAGAAGCAACACGCTGTTTCCTGCTGATACTCAAATAGAAGTGTTTCCCAGTCTCACTTGTGAAACTACAGCGTGAGGACGACACTGAGCATCTGCTAAAGACATGCAAAATGTAAATCACGTGTAACAACTGTGTTGATGTTATTACAATGGGTGTGACGTTACTTTATTTTCCTGCTGTGACTCACCGCAGTCTCTGATGAGTTCAATACAGCTGAACCGCTGTACATTTTCCATGTTTTTGGCAGTCTTTCAGAATAAATGGGGAAAACCCGTTTCCTGCAGGATTTTTCTGCTTTCAAATATAGTCTGGACATCGTTTGCATTTGGTTTGGTGTTCAGAAACATGTTAAAAGAAGGATTATCATATTTAAAAGATAAATTGATCAAATCAAGCAAATTCTACAAATTTCACAGAAAACCTTGATCGTTGGTGTTTGTTGGACATTTCCCTGTATTTTGCGCCAGAATGTCTCATTAACATTGGCTTTATATTGAGATCGTAGTCATTTTCAGGAGTAATTGTTTGCTTTTTTGCAAAAATATAGACATTTCGATCATGTATGCTCTGCGCCACAACAAAGGGAAATTTCGATTTAAAGGTTGTAGTGAAAGTGGGTCATCACATTGTGCCGTGCCTGTAATTCACTTTCTATCCCTGCAGAAGTCGGAACAAAGCAGCTGCTTTCCAAACTGTGAAAGAAACTTTCACGTGTGACTTTTTCCAGGGCAGATATACAAACATTGCAGCAAGCGCCCGCCTCTCGGTACACTGCACACACTCCCTTGACCTAGATTGCTCTTTTTTCCATTTATCACATATTCTTCATGTGTCATCGCCAGGTCTCCGTGGCACTTGTGGAATGATAGCACGGCGAAAGAATCCGAGCTGCACCCGCTCACACGGCCACAGGGCCTCGGGGGGAGAGAGAGAGAGAGAGAGAGAGAGAGAGAGAGAGTCTAAAAGCGGCTGTGTGAGCTTTTGGAAACAGTGGACAGAGTTTAAAAAAAAACCCTGCCCCACTGCACGTGTTTCTGTGAAGCGTTTCAGGAAATGGGAGCAGGTCGAGCATACAAGGAGCGGAGGAGGGTGATGAAACTGTTGCATCCCCCCCCCCCCCCCCCCCCCCCCCGTTCAGCCGCCTTACAAGGAAGAATGCAATGCATGGCGCGTGGTGCGGGGTTGGTGGGGTCATGGGCGTGTTTGAATTCCAAGTCTGGGGAAGAGGGGAGGCTGACTTTATCTTCCCAAGAAAAAGAAGTCAAGGAAAGAGGGGGGGGTGTTATAGGCAGAATGCCAGCAAGGCAAGGCGGAGTCCTTATCTGTGCTGGATCCTTGTTCCATGAACACACAGGCCATATCGCCCCTCTCAAACCAGGGGAGGGAAGAAAGAAAAAAAGAGAAAGGCAGCAGAGTGACTCAGTCCATGTGTTGCACCAGTCACATGTGCTCCCTTGGCCTACTAAACGCTGTAATTCGCCTCTGCGCTGGCTCCAAACCGCAGCACAATAACAAAGCAGGGCCCTCATCTTTTATCGTCTCCCATGTGCCAGGAAACCCCGAGAAAGTCAAGAGGCCGCAAAGTGGGACAGGATGGAAACCGTGACCACCGGCTCCCCCTCCCACCTCATTTTTCCCCCCACTTTTTCTTTTTTTTGCTATTCAGGAGCTTCAGACAGGCTTTAATTAAACCTAAACTGGTGGTCTCCGGGGGTCCGCTCAGTGATGCAATGAGGCTGAAATGACCCCAAAGAGGCACTTTGTTTTGTTTCAGATTCGTGCTACTGCTGAAACTGGGTGAAACCATGAAATTCATGTGTGTGCCAGTTTCCTAGTCCTGCATGACTGCCTGGGTTTCTTTGTTATGGCGGGGGAAGAGGGTTTATTTTGGTTCTGACTCTTCAGTCTGTGCGGTTACCTCCCAACCCCCCCCCCCCCCCCCCCCCCCCATCCCCCAATCCCCGTTTCTCCCCCCTCCCACAGGACTGATGTGACCTACATTCATAGCTGGCATAGAGACCCGGCGTGCACGCCAACCAATTGGCGGCAGCCGCTCCGCAGCAAATAGAAAGCAGCAAGCGGCCCTCTTATAGCCGCAGACTATGGGTTTCCTAAGATTGCATAATCTTGGCCGTTCTTTAATCCAATTTGATTATTTAATTCATTCATTATGCAACCTGCAACCTATGTTTGCCTACACGCTGTATGCAAATCCCGTACTTGAGGTGCGTAAAAATGACCTACAAGCTGCGCATCACTCCTCTGAGGGGAGATCTGTCCCGTGACTTCCACAAAAGGAAAATTTAAATAAATCAACTAAACCTTAACATATTCTTGCAAAGCGTGTACGTTTTTTTTAAAGATAGAAACGTGAGAATGTGTGGAAAAAAATTCAATCAAGTAAAATACCATTTAAAAATTCATAAAGTTGTCTAAATAGCTGTAAGTAATAAGTTCACAGCTCTCCTGAGCCCGTGCAGAGTTGTTCCAGCCACTAAAGTTCAATTAAAGGACGGAGTGTTATTGACTGCATGCGGACAGGTGGGGCGCGCGACGCAGCCACAAACAAATCTCATCATAAACAGAGAGAAATATGTTTCCCCCCGGTGCGCCTCCTTTGTTGCACTGTCTGACAAATCGTGTTCATGCATATTTAATGGCATCTTCAGTCATCCGAGGCGGCTATATGTGCATCCAACTGTGCCATGCCATCCACCCGCCGCGTCTCACAAAACACCGCCGGCATTCCGCCACGTTCCGGCCCGAACACGCACTCCTATTGTGTACAATCACTCACACACACGCGCACACACATCCGACCCACGTCTGATCCAGATGTACGGATCCGCACCTCACCTTGGCCCGTGAACGTCACCATTCCCCGGGTTACTGTGCGTAACGCGCGCGGCTTCGTTCGGTTCTGAGAGGAGAAAACACCGGAGCTTGTCCACATTTAGCCGGGGAGAGATCGATGACTCCACCGTGCGCTCCGGTTTGTGTTGCTGCTCCTTCAGACTGCTGCAGCCCACTAAAGGGTTAACCCGGAGGGCTGCACATCCGCGTTAACCTTTACAAAGAGCAGCTACACGTGACGGAGAGAAGTGTGTCCTCGGAGCCAGCATGGGATTTTTTTTCCTCTTTCCACTTGTCTGCATGGACTAGCCTACTAACCTAAAAGAAGGTGAGGACAAATACGCGGCTGCGCACAGAGAGTCCGCAACATGCAGCAGAAGCTATAATAAAATTACCAATAATTACGAGAAGTGATGTTTTTGCAGCTGCAGCAAGAGTCAACATATGTTTAAGTTACATTTACGCGCGGCGCGTTTGTTGCGCAAGCAGGTGCACGCACATAACCGGACTGGCTCCGATAAGCACCACAACAACAGAAAAAAAAATATTAAATAACAGTCAATATGCGGGGCACGCACCGTGCGTAACGCCGTAACGCAACAAACTGGCACGGCTGCGGCTCGTGAGACATCATCAGCAGACCCTCCTCACTCATAAACCGCACCTTTTTTTTCTTTCTTTTTTTCTAAATCTAAATTCTCCCCTGAAGGAATCCCACAACCTCAGACTACGTGTGAAACAGCAGCCGTGACCCGCTCAGACCTCCTCAGCCTCGCCTTGACATTGAGGGGAGGAAAAAACCACCGCACAAAAAACAAATAACAGCCACGCATTTCTCACTCACAAAAATGCAACATTGTCGAAATAATTTAAAAATATTTATATTGTTTAATATCCAATTAAGGAGTTATTATTAATGTCTTACCGTTTTGTATGAACAAATACTATACAGATCCACAGAGGACACCTTGCTCCTGTCCAACAATCCGCTTTGCGCATTGGCTGCGCGTCTCTGCTTCTCCTTCTTCTCTCACTCCGTCCGTCACTTTCAGACCAGCAGCCCTCCGATTAGTGCAGGTAGACGCAGAAGTCTTGTTTTAGTGCGCTCCTCCTGTCATGTTCGCTCCTGTTACCCCCTCCCTCCATATCTCTCTCTATCTCTGATTCCTCCTCTCGCTCTCTCCTTCCCTCTCAGAGTCTCCAAATGTATGTTAGTAGGTCAGTTGTTGCATAACAGGACGCTTTGGGTGCCTAGTCACGTTTTTGTTTCTCTCTCTCTCTCTCTCTCTCTCTCTCTCTCTCTCTCTCTCTCTCTCTCTCTCTCTCTCTCTCTCCCTCTCTCTCGATTCTGCCCCCTCCCCTCTCTCAGGAGAGGAGAGAAGAAGAGGCGTGTTGATGAGTGGAGGAGGAGGAGACGGGCCTGGTGGAGGCGGGACTTGGCTCCTGGCCAGCCTCAGTCAGATGAAGGCCTGTGATGCCCATAATAAGGTTACAAGACATTGGAAAAAAAAAAAAAAAAGTAGTGGAAAGCTTCTGCTGGGCTCATGTGACTGTGATGTGAGATTTCCTGAATGTTTACTGTGTTTTTGGAGAAATTTCAAGTGTGAAAGTCACTTGAGTCACTTTTTATTCACCAGATAGATCAGATTTCAATCAGATGGTGCAAATACAATCCGATTGACTTGGTTATATGGTGCAAATTTAGTTGGGTCGGCAGTTAATCAAATTACTTTTGGTCCATGTGACCACAGATACTTTTGTGTCTGCTACTGAAGCTTGTTTAAAAAAATCAAGGTTTTCTTAGAAATTTTCACTATTTTCTTGGTGGTTTGGCCGGATTGGAGCCTCTTGCGGGCTGATTTTGGTCCACGGGTCTCATGTTTGACACCTCTGAGCTACACTGGGGGGCAGTGTTTGAATTTTAATGCCCCGTTTATAACGAAAACGGGTGTATCCGCAAAACTTCCTTCACTTGTGGTCCGTTTACACGACACCAGTGTTCAGATCCACTGCATCCGTGAAGTTTTAAACCCGCTCCCAAGGTGAAACTTTTCTTTCATGGGCGCTTTTCCCCCCTGTGGAAACCGACGGAGGCTTTGGAGCGCCCTTACTGCGCATGCGCATCTTCCCCGTATTGTAAATAGTTCCTTCTGCTCATGCACCAGTAAACAAACATGGCGGACCCGTAGTTGTTTGACTCGCGGCCTGTATTCTAGTTTTATTGTCCATATCAGTAGTTTAATAGTTGAGACGCTCCCCTGAGAGCATTCGATTCGTCATCAGTCCATAGGAATATTGGGTTCTCACCATTTTGTTTACCTTTATAGCATATTGTTGTCTGCACACAGTTCTGTGTGGTTTCATTACGAAAACAAGCAACAGCGCCCTCCCGTGGCCCGGCATACTAACTACACCGTTGTCAGTGCAGTATAAATATGACACTTTTGTTTTTGGCGGATTAGGTGATGTCATATGAAATGTTGTCGCGTAAACAGTGCCCAAAACTTGTAGATAATAACATACAGTCAAGATTTTTAAGAGATGCTGCTTTTTATTACCTTCCTGGTTGTAATCATGGGGGGACCACGTGACATAATGGTGCAGTGGTCAGCACTCGTGCCTCACAGTGAAAATTTACCTGTTATAATTTGGGAATTTTCCACCTCTCTATGTGGTTTTACATGGTTACAGACGGCCTTCTCCTCAAAATTGGTCCAGAAGCTGAATGAATGAGTTCCTTCGAGTATGTGTGTGCATGTTTTTCTTTGTCGCCTCGGTGTCAACGCCTCATACCTGACTTTGTAAATGTGATCAACTAACAGGTCAGACCAAACCTCTTTCTCAAAACGACTTTGACAATGTCGTAGGTGCAAAATGCAATTATAAGATCATAGTGGTTAATCGAAGCATGCCCGGCCTTCGCACCGCCCGCTCGGGTATTACTGCCCCATGCAAAACGTGTTTGCGCCGCACCGCGCCGCGTTGAATCAACTTGTTACACCCGCTCGTCTGGACACAATGCCACCGTATTGTGCAATGGAAAGCACATGTTTGATTCATCTTGATCACAAGTGGGAATGTGCGTGACGCTGGCTGGCACAGAGCCCGGGAGAGATTCACACACAGAGTTAATCTCACTTCTCTCATTTAAACACTTTCTGTTCAGGGAGAGGCTTTTGAAAATGCTGTTGAATACCAGAGTTTTTGTCAGGGTAGTATGAAGGGCAGCAGATCTGCCGGCACTAAGCTGCATTATGAGCCAGTTATTGAATCAGGGACACATATTGAGATCAAATAGAAATGTGAATATGGTTGCAAAGAATATGAAGCCAAAACATTGAGAATGAAATCGGAATGATTTATTGGCAACCTGTCCAGGGCGCAACCGGCCTTGGGCTTGGCTCCTGCCCGCCGCGACCCTCGGCTAGTTAAAATGGTAGAAAGTACAAAGAGATAATGTAATGATATACAGTCCATCATTTTCTATACAGGTGTATCCAACACGAAAAGATGGAGCTCATTAAAGGCAGGAGAAGTCCTGCACTGGTCTCCAGTCAGTCAGAGTTTTATAGTTTTACAGTAGTCTCATTCACACTTATGACCAATTAAATCTCACATGTGTGTTTTTGAACTGTGCGAGGAAACCAGAGTACCTGGATAAGACGCCTCATGGCCAAACCCAACCGTTAAAACACTGTCTCGCCCAATTGGTTTGATTAAAATGGAGATGTGAGAAAATGGGACTAAGCAGGAAAGAAGATGGATGGATGCTTTATTTTTTTTTTATTAAATCATTTCAGGCATTTGACATTTCAAATATTTTGTCCAATCACAGACATAACCTGGTTTAAGTATACCCAGACATACTTATAAACATACATACAAACACACATGCATACCTCATCTATCTAATTCACATGTGGATAGATGTGAGGGTAAAGCCACTCCGTTTTGAGTAAAGTCAGATTATTTAAGGTCAGATGAAGTCGGGCAGGAGGCTTATGGACTTATGGCATTGTGACATGTGGGGAGAAAAGGTAGAAAAGAAGCTGGCGAGATGGAGGTAGAGAAGAGGATGAAGGTCATTGGAAACAAGACTCAAAACGTGTGTGTGAATGAGAGTGAGGTCGGGGGAATTTAAGACTGCTGTGTGTGGAGTGGGCGGCGTGGAAATGCCCGACAAGGGGTAACGTCCCAAACAGACAGGTGATTTCATTTCAGGCCTCATTTACACGACCACTTCAAGTAAACGTTTTTTTTTGTGTTTAGGGTGTCTACATGATCTGCACATGCTCAGTAGAGGTAATCAGTTTTCCTCCATAGTGTCATGACTCCCAGTCCATATTCTCCTGGGACTTGGTACTTTTATTTTGGCAGTCACCGTAATAACAATCCAACTTGGTCGTCTGTCCAGACGAATGTCCGTGTGTCCACCATTGTCAACGTGTAAAGCGTATTGTTCTCAAAACTCTTCTGAAATGAAAAGGTGAAAACAATGCGGTTTCACTTAAAATGCAGCGTAAACGGAGCTTAAGTCTCCAAACGTTTCCAATAACGAGAGAAAACTTGGTTTAAGAAACTTGCTTGGATCTGTTGCTTGTCAGTGAGGGAAGAATCCTGACAATCTGCTAAACAGAGCAACGGAATTGTTATTTTTGGCAATACTCATAATTAAACTGCTCGGTTGTTGTTGGATGTTTCTCTGCCGCTCTCTTTCAGAGCGGTGCAACAAACTGCACTTCCACATGTATTAAGGAGATGATGCAGATTGTCTGTGAAGCAACTCGGTGCCCGATAGCCCGATAGCCCGATAGCCCGATAGCCTTGCTTCTGTCCTCATTAAACAAAACAATGGCCGTCTTTATACAAGGAGGCAAAATGACTTGTGCAGAATCACTCAATGAAGCTTACATTTATTTGTTGGTTGTATATTTGAGATTTGTTTGTGCTTACCGTACGAGGAACTGTAAATGTCTCTTTCTTTAAATCTGGACTGAGGGTTTTCAGGATTCAGGTGTGTCCAACACCTTTTAGTTCAGGAGCCCAGTTTCACCTTGAGTGGGCCGGACCGGTGAAATAGTCCTATATTAACCTTTAAAGAGGTCATAATATGTTAAATTCACTTTGTAATGGTTTTCCAACAGTAATAATTGTCCCCATACCTGGAATGACACCCCAGAAGTGAAGACAGTCTGTCCTCTCTCTCCCTGGCTTGTTTCAGTTTTTTAAAAGTGTGTTGCTCCAATGAGCCAATCAGAAATCAAACCCTATATAGTTTCATGCAGGGGGTTTAGCCAATCCCAATCAAGGTAGGCTCTTCTGCATATTTTCACAAACCCACCCTGACAGCAAGGCTTTGAGCCTAATGCTAGTTTCCTATATTTCATGGCAGCATCACTGATATCTCAGCTCGCCTCAGCGTTTGTATCCACTCCTCTACAGAAATCTGTGTTTTCTTTAACATTTCGATCATTTGCTTGGTGGTTTGGCCGGATCGGAGCGTCTTGCCGGCCGGGTTTGGTCCACTGGTCCCCATGTTTGACACCCCTGATCTGGATTCACAGGCTTCCTTCAGAAGCTCCTGTAAATACCCAGTGAGATCTACTACAGTGATTTAATGAAGGCCAACCAGACACTTTGAGCTCGGCTTGTGGCTGCGGTCAAGACATCTACAGGTCCTTGACGGCGCACAGATATCTCAGTTACATGAACACGCACAGATTCCGATGAGCGCATTTTAGATCTGTGTACATAAACTAAAAAAAAAAAAAATTTGTGATTTGATTGTTTTGTGGACAGATTTGAATACTCAACTCCTGCTTCCTCTTTCATCCCGAATTACTTTTGAAGTAGCTGCAGGTAAAAAAAAAAAAAGGAGAAGCTACACACACGCTGCCCTTCATCTGCTCCTCTTTGTTTCCTCCTTCAGCTGGAGGAGCAGAGCGGCGCTGCAGGAGCAGAAGCATCGGCCATGAACTTCATCCCCCTCCCCCCATCAAAAACACACTCACTCTCCCTTTCTCTCTCTCTTTCTTTTTTTTTACACCCCGCACCCCATCCTTACCCCACCCTAACCCGACGCCCACCCCCCACACCCCACCCCACCCCACCCCACCCACCTTCCAGCTATGTCTGCAAGCGTTCCCATGGCAACTGTCGCACTGCCTGCCTAGCAACAGGCTTTATCCTTTCTCTGGGAAAAAAAAAGGGGGGAACAGGATGAAGGAAAAGAGGGGGTTGTTGGGGGTTGTTTTTTTTTTTTTTAATGGGTGCAGGGAAGTGGGTGGTGGTGTAATGGCATCGTGATGTGGTGAATTCATTAAATCTCTTCTCCCGTTTCCGCTTCTCACCTGCAGCGTCTGCATCACCTCACACACTGGATTCACCGTAAAGCTTCACCACAATATTTTCAGTTTAAAAAAAACCCCAAACAAACCCTGCAACTCATTAAGTTTAAAGGTTTTTATATTTTACAAGGATATTATAGGCTATTTAATTTTAGTATATGCTATACATGCGCAGTATTTACATTGTAAGAGATCCTATGAATAAGTAGATTAGTGCATCACCGCTCTGGTAATAAAGAACTGATATATATATATATATATATATATATATATATATATATATATATAATTGGAGAAAAATTGGAGAATTCCTTATTACCAAAAAGCGAAAAGAAACTATAGAATAGAAATTCATTGGAAATATAAAAAGCAAACGTCATTCATTTATTCGCGAGTTTTTAGTTTTCCCAGAATCCATGCATTGGATTTGATGTGTTAAATTAATGCCTACATGCAGAAATCATGACATATTGCAGTCATCTGAGGTTTCGTTAATATTTGGTGGCGCATGGTGACACTTCAGGGCATCGACCTCCACCTGAATGGTTTGTCTTTGCTGCCCCCTGCTGACACTACAGCAGTATGATTTTTTAAAAAGAAAATAAATCTTCTTGTGCTGACTGTAAATGTTTTGTTCACTTGTTCAGAAGCATTAAGAGGTGTCAAACACATTTTATTTCAGGGGCCACATACGGTGCAATTTCATCCTGAGTGGGCCGCAACGGTAAAATAGTGCTTTAAAGTTAAACTTTAAATTTTTTCTTTGTTGTGGCGCAACCATATGAAAATTCTCGCAAAACCTAAAAATTCGCTACTGAAAACGACTACAACCTGAACAAAAAGACAGTTTTAATCAAACCTTCTGGTGAAAAATACAGTGAAATGGCCAAAAAGCTTCTCCTATAGCTGTTGCATTATGGGTGATTTTACAAACACACCCTGACAGACTTTGAGAATTGAGGAAGCTATCTCAGAATATTTATTGTCATTGTGCTCAAAGAACAAAATTATATACCGTCCCATACAGTGCTAAATAATATATTATATATAACACTAATATGATGTAATATAACCTTTATTTGACCAGGAAAATAAAACCCATTGAGATCACGATCTCTTTTATAAGGGTGACCTGGCCAAGAGGTCCGCAGCACACGTATCTTTCAATTTAAAACAATAAAACTGATCTAACAGAATACAGTAGTTAAAGTGGGAGAGTGCAGATTTCCAAAGACAAAATTTAAAAGATTAAAATGCAGATTTTGAGGCAATTTCCAAAAATGCAATTAAAATGTTTTGAATAAATAAGACTTAGAATCATGGAAAATATCGACGGAAATTAGAATAAGTAGAATATGGAAACAAGCAGTGTACAAGGAACCTGTTATAAAAATAGATTAAAACAAGGAATTTACATCTGCTGGCATTTTTTTCAGTTGACCATAGGTTGAACAAAATGATTGATTTGTACATTGGTAAATATTGAGTTGTGTGTATTGAACACATGGTGAGTGAGTGGAGGTCAGTGTTTGTGTCTCAGTCTCAATCTAATCTGACTGTTAATGCTCCTGATTTAGAGTATTTCTGGACATTGATTCACCGTGTGACTTTTTGGTCCTTGTTGTGTTTAATGGCGTCGTCGTAGTGATCACTATTAGATTATCCCCAGTTTGGCTGAGTGGACTTCCTATGCAGTTCCAGGGCTTCTTGGCGGCCGTAACATATCGATTTGCGGTAAACTGGTGACTTTAAATTGTAGGTGTGAGTGTTTGTCCTCTGATAACTGGTGACACCCTTCGGCAGCCCCGGCAGCCTGTCACCATCAGTGGAATAAAGTGGTTTAGAAGAAGAAAGATGGATGAATATATCGGCATTTTTGTGAAAATACTCCCAATCTCTACACGGCAGAACGATAATTGCAGAGCAAGTTTCTTGCAGTGACATGTCCAACATGAGAAAGCTCCAGTGGAGTCATTGACTGACGTGCTGATGTAATTGCACCTCTGGTGATCTGAAGGTCTGTTGGAGAAACGTGTTGCGTAACAGCCGGCACTCCCGCCGTCTCTGCCTCAGTGTGTGTCTGCCGGCCGTCAGCCTGTCCTGACGCCGCCTGCAGGGACACACAAAGACGCCTCTTCTCCTCCGCCGCCGCCGCCTGCGTTTCAGTTCAGCATTTTTTCCCCTCGTTCGTACGTTTTTCGCTTCATCTGCTTCCAGGGAAACAATGAAAAAACAAGCCTCATCCACACAGAGGCCACCCATAAGGCTGCGGGTTCAAACTAGCAACCTTCCTGCTTTCCGTTGCTCGATCATTATGAAATCGTGGATTATGAAATATTTTCATTTGTCTCTTACGTAACATGATATTGTTGCTTGCTCATAAAAACCTCCATAAAGTGTTATCCAACAACAAACCAAGTATGTTTATAAATACATGTAAAACCAGACTGGGAATAAAAATTCTAATTCCAGTTCGGTTTTTGTTTAAACTTTTCAACTTGAAATCAATAATAGTTTTCACTGGATTCATCGGGAAATAATTTGACTGATTATGCAGACGTTTTGCTCTTGTAATGTAAAAAAAATATATGTATATAAATGAAAAGAAACCTTTTCTCTTAAGTCTATACATCGAACAAAAAACGTACTTATAATGTGATTGTGCCCGATAAGTTTCAGATCTGATGTTTTGATTCTTTTTAAAAACTTAGTAAGACTCGTACTTTCAGCTAAGTGTCTTCTCCTTTGCGTTGCAGAGGCCCGTCCTACACAGATTACATTTTTGTGTGCATTGGAGAGCAGAGCAGCAGCTGTCAGGGCAGCGAGGCTGGTGTTCAATTACGAGCATAGAGTTATATTTTTTGTCCATTCAATTGTTCTCAAGGAAAAACTTTCTAAGAGTTAGTTGTCTGCAATGGGGTTCTCCAAGAAACAGATGCTAAATTGGCCTGTTTAGATGAAATACGTCATGTTTGAAAATGTACAAAAAAAAGTGTGACGATTGAATCGATTCTTTAGTCCATGTTTGTTTGTTTTTTCTCGAGGGACTCAAATTTTTACGATTGTAAGCTTTGGCGACCTCCCAACAACTTTCCTGTTTGGTGACATAAATGAATTAAATGCTGACTAAGCAGCAGTTTAAAGGGAGTGATCAACAACAACACTGAACGTCCCAAAAGTTTCTTTCTTTATTTTGAATATGAAAAAGCACAAAAGACACATCAGACATTAAAATTGCATCAATATGGAGAAAAGGTGCACGAACAGAGACCGAGTGGAGATGTGAAACACGGTTACAGCCGCCTAACCTGATGCAACCTTTGTTTTTTCTTTTTGTTTTCCTTTGGCCTCGACTGTGACGAGTCTGGCCTCGGCGGTGGGAAGCGTCGCGGCAGTAGGCCACGCCCCCTCGCGGTGTGTCGGCTCTCTGACTGAGCTCGGCGGCTCCGCACGGCGCGAAGCAATGATGTAAACATGTTGTGTGTATCTGAAGTCGTCACAGTGTGCAGAACTGTCTGAGTAACGCGAGAGCAAGTAGTTGTTATCGGATTATGAGATGAGCCTTTAAAGACGTTTATTACAATATTATACATGTAAAAAAAAAAAAACCAACAGATTTGAAAATCCTGGCAAACACCCGCATGATCCATCGCCGCTGCTTCAGTGCTGAGTTTCTCCTACAGTAAAGATTTGTCCTTAAAAGTCTAGACGTTGGCAAACAGTGAATGACTCACTGCTCCTCAGTTGGTTTTGGCCATGAGCTGCTCCGTGAACAGCTTCTTGAGCTGGGCCACCTCCTCGCTGAGCGAGCAGAGCTGAGACTTCAGGTAAGTGTTCTCCTGCCGGGCTTCGCCTGGCCCCTGCGTGGGCGGCGGCTGGAGGCTGTAGCCCGCGGTCGGACCGCTGCACTGAGGCGACTGTCTCCCCCGCCGGACCTCCGCCCCCACCTCCAGCTGCTGGAGCCAGGAGCCGGCGCAGTGCCCGGCCCCGGCCTCGCCTTTAACCGTCTCTCTCGGGCCTTCCCGCCCCGCGGGGGAGAACGCCGGGCTGCGTCTGGCCCTGCTCGCGCCGTCTGCCGCAGACTCGGCCGCTTCGCCGCTGCCGGGGACCTTGAAACGGAGCTTGTGGGGAAGATTCTTCATCGCCTCGGCTTGCTCCGGCTTCCCGACGAGCCTGGCGTGGTGGTGGACCTCGTCCGGAGAGTGGTGGACGTCGTAGCCCAGCTCCTCGGCCCGGTGGGGGGAGAGCTTCCCGTGATCGCTGAGTCGGTCTTCGAAGAAAACCGGACTTCCCACGCTGGAGCCGCCCGGCGTGGAGAACCCCGAGTCCTCGGACGTGTTCCCAGCGTCCCGGGAGCCCCTGGTGCTCAGCTGGCCTGTTTGGGTGTTGGGGTGTTGAGCTCCGGAGCTCTGGGGGCTTCCTTCCCCTCTGTGGAGGAAATACTGAGGGCTCAGGCTCTGAGCGCCGTGGTGTGGGGGTGTCGTCAGGGGCAGGATCGGGGCGTTGGACGGGTCTTTAACCAGCCCGAAGCGGAACTTGAGAGCGAGCAGCTCGGCCCGGAGTCGAGCGTTTTCCTCCAGCAGAGCCAGAACGCGGCTCTCCAGAACCATGTCGTTCATTCGCCGCTTCTCCCGCGAGCGCTTGGCCGCCTCGTTGTTCTTCCTCCTCTTGTCCCAGTAGCCGTCGTCCTTCTTGTCAACGGGGATGAACTCGCGCTTGCGCCGGATGCTGGACGCCGGGCTCTCTTTGCGCTTGACGGGCGTCTCGCGGCCCAGCAGGGAGCGGGCCAGCATGCTGCTGGAGGTCAGGATGGACACGGCCTCGTCTGTGAAGGACATCGACGGAGCAACGCCGCCTCCGGAAGACACCGCGGTGGGCGCCTCCATCGTGTGGAGCACCGCTGTTTCCTGCTGCGCCCTCAGCTCCTGGGACTCCTCCTCAAACATCGAGGTGGACTGACTGGAGTGAAGTTAAGAGTTCAGCTGTGTGCTCAGTGAGGGGAAGTGTCAGAGTGCAGCAGCAGTGCCACCTGGTGGTCTGAAGACAGAAGGAGAGAACAGGGATTTAACAGTTACGCAAGAGCCATTACAACACAATATTATGTAACCCCATTACAGCTCCAATAAAACGAGAGCAAGTTGTCCCATAACCTTGCCAGCCTCATTATATGTGCAATGTGGGACAGTGAGTCTCGTAAACACATGATTTAGCAGCCGCACCAGACTTCCTGCAATTACTTCGGGTGCAGAGAACCATTTTTTCAATCCAAGACAAACGTACGCACAGAGTTTAACCAATATTTGGAAATTATTAGACATGAGAATTAAACATGAATTTTATTTATTTTTAGCTGCTTTATTCCTTCTTCCTTTTTCTTTCTTGTCCCCCCATTCATTTGTTCTTCCTTATTCTAAATGATAAATGTCTCCAAGTCTCCCAGCCGCGTTCAGCGTGCGCAATCTACTTGCTTGATCAGCACTGACCCACATGTTTCCCGGAGACTCGCTGATCTCCACCCGGACCCCCACTCCATAATGACACTCAGCGTCGCCACTGTAACCTGACCTTCTCGGTGTAATTAACACAAACAAAGGCCAGACGCGATTTATGTGCGCTTTTATTTAAAAAAAACTTTTCGCGTAAAAATCGAAACCGCGTAAAAAAGCGCACGGAACGCGTCAGTGACTACTGGACGGTATTGTTGAAAATTTAAGATTAAACGCATGAAAAACATTTAAAAGGATAATTACTGTAATGTGTGTCAACTGTTATGATTTGATTCGATCTGGAGAGAAAAAAAACAACTAGTTTCTCACCTCAGTAGGTCGATGAGTCTTGTCCGCCGGTGCGCATTTACTCCTCTCCGCCGCGTCTCCAAACGTGTTTTGTAGTTGAGGAAAGGTACACACACGCTTTTAATCCTGCCCGGTCTCTCTCTCTCTCTCTGGTTTCTCTCTCTGTGAGCACTTCCACTCGTTACTTAATATTACCGTCAGCGTGGCGCACCTCCGCTCTGCTCCACTTGGAATGCCGCAGCTCCTATTTGTAACGTTGAGTTCAGTCCGGGACGGTCCCTTATCCTGGCATGAACCGGCCGAGACCGTGTGTGTGTGTGAGTGTGAGTGTGTTCAGAGACCGCCCCCCTTCCTTCCCCCGCCCCCCTGCCTTCAGAGGAAAGCTCTCACTGACGTTCAACATAACAGCAGCTCATCATCATCATCATCATCATCATCATCATCATCATCATCATCATCATCATCATCTGACCTCCATCGCTCCGCCTTCCCTCTGACAACACAATCTCCCTATAATAATTAGGTAATGTTGCGTCTCTCTCTCTCTACATCTCTCTCTCTCTCCCTCTCTCTCGCTCTCTCTGGGTCAGTCTAACTCCGATCAATCTCAGCCTCTTCCCACCTATTTTTAGGAGCATGAAGTGTGATTATAGCTCTTTATATAACGCCCCACCAGGACTGGTCAGTCTTAATCTATTTACAGCTCAGTTAACGTGTTTCCCCCCCCTAAAACCCCACATTAAATAAACAATAAGATTCTTGACGAATCTTGAGTCATTTTCTAAGAATTGCTTACAGATCTGAACTGTTGAACTGGTGTGGGACACATCAAGGAAGTGCAAACCTCTCAGAATTACAAATAGACTAAGACACACACACACACACACACACACACACACACACACACACACACACACACACACACACACACACACACACACACACACACACACACACACACACACACACACACACACACACACACGCCTTGATTTGCAGTAAAACCCCCTAGTCTTCTTTCAGTCAGTGTATATTTGGCTGCAGTAATTCATTACATCTTGTATCAATCTATTATTTTGCCCTTTCATCCATCCATCCATCCATCCATCCATCCATCCATCCATCCATCCATCCATCCATCCATCCATCCATCCATCCGTTTGTTGGAGTCATCTGTATTGTTTCCTTTTCATCCTCTATTTTGATTTTACATCTCGTATCATCTCCTGACGTTCCGAGGACACAAAACACGACTAAAGATTCTCGTTATCACTTGAAAACCTTGTCGTGTAAACAAGGCGTTGGTGTCGTTAAAGCAGCAAATTGAACCCAATCATTTCAGAACTTTTCCTTTTTTTTTTAATCCATAAAACTGTTTGTCTTTGTATCATCCCCTGAAGTATAACCTCACATCCGATGCTTTTCTAAACCCTTCAAGATGTCTATTTTAATCTATACGTAATGTAGGATTTAATGAATCTGCTAATATGTTCATTAAGTCCTTCATTACTTACAATCCTCCTGGCTCTTTTTGCAGAATGCTGATTGGTAGAAAAGACCTTTTACTCCTACACAATCATTTAGAAACTGAAAACACAAGAGAACAATAGAAAGTTTTCCTCCTAACTTCTTGCTGACTTTTAACTTGCGCACTGTATACAGATAAGGTAATGTCTCTATAAGATATGGGTGTGGAACATGCAGCCCGTCAACCAAAAGAATTGTTTCAATTACTCCAGTGATTAAAGTACTGCACTAACTGAAGTATTTCAATGAGATGCTTCTTTATCGTTCCTTTCCAACACATTTCAGACATTTCTTCTTTTTCCTGAATAAATACAACACAACATTAATCATTTAATAAGAGCCTACAAGAAGTTTTTGCTTAAGGTTTTATTTATTTGACATTTTTGAAGGCGATGGCGTGAACTGATGCGATCCAGCAAGCGACAAATCAATTGAACGAAAACAGACTTTCCTCTTTTATTATCCACATGTAATGTAATATTTGACATTGTTGGATCAGTAATAGATTTAGAAACTCTCCTACTTCTCCTCCAGGCTGCTTTTAGTGACTTTAATAACAAAAAAAAAAGGTAGTTGAGGTAATTCTCTAAAGTGATAAAAGCTGTTTGTGGAATTTTATCTTTATCTTTAATATTTGGCAACTTTTTCATTTGTGCAGCCCAAACAGCACATCCTACAAATGACCTTCCCTTATAAATGTGGAATAGTTTATAAAAGTTTTATTTTCATGACGGATAAATCTACCAATCATTTTCTTTACAAAAACGAAGAACAGCACCCACTAGTGGCCCAACATCAAAACTACATAGTTTTCTCCTGTTTCTGTACATGAATGTCTTTTTCAAATCATTGGCGTGTAAATGCAAAAAAAATCTGAAACAAAAAAGGAAAAACTTGAAACGTTGTTTTATACATAAAGCCTGATTTTCATGTTTTTTGTGGTTAGTTTATTCATGTTAAACCACATTTATTCCATTCGGTACAAAGCAAACACCGTATTGGTCTGAAAATGTTGAGGTTGAGAAGTTTCCTGGTTTGATCGATTTTCATATAAAGTGTCTTTTGCTTATTTGTTCTTATTCTTCTAATAATGTCTCAAGAAAACCCACAGTCGAAACAACATGTAATGAATATAATCTGATTAAGGTGGGACACTCATGAAAGATCTTGACGTATGTGTAGATCCCTGCAAAAATACTAACTTCCACCAGCTTTTGAACTTTTTGAGCCTCAAATGAAGGAGTGGAGCATTGCGGCGCACGCGGCTTTGCTTTTCCTTAGTGTGGCACCGGCAGTCAGGGGAATGTGTGAACCCTCAGGGTCAACAGGTTTATCTGGTCACGTATGTCACAAACAGGCTTTAGGAGTCCTGCAGAATAAACTGTGTCATTTAAACAAGCTCTTAAGCCCCCCCCCCCCCCCCCTCCAAGGTTTAAATATTGTTTTTTCCCTTCATACCTTTATTGTAGCTTTACATGTTATCTGATTCCTGAAAACAAGTTATTTTTTAATCCGTCAGCAATCCTCTAATCTGAATCCTAATCTCACTTCACACAACAGACATGAAACCTGACGGTACAAAGTACCAGCCAGATACTTGTGCTAATATACTTTATTAAAAGTAGGTAAAATCAAGAATGTAACTGAGCTAAATAAGGTAAATTACATTACTATGTTGTAAAGTGAAGCACTAAAGGAAACAAAGGGCATCATGGCACCTTGTTGGATTGCGCAATACTTTTATGTACTTAGTGTTAGATTGTGAAAAATCCTCAATGCCACGTCCAGTACAGGCCAAATATCTCTATAGTTTAGATGAACTACACAGGCAACTTCAGTGGGTTTGATTCAGGGTCACCACTTGGAAAGCTAAAGTAAATTAAAAAAAAATGTAAGAAAAAAAATGCATGCTTGAAATTGCGTTTTCGAAGACGTTTCCCTTCAGCTCTTTGAAAAGACCGTTTCCCCTGTTCATGACATATCACCACATCACATTTTGTTAACTGGGCAAAAAACTTTATGAAACAGTAAGTTTGTTCTGTGTACATAAAACCTAAAGGGTCGGGCGGGCACAGCTGAAGAGACAAAGAAGCCACATGTTCCCCTCATGATGGCGCCGGCACTAAGAATACACTCTGACAACAGTTCCTTTCTGGGAATCTACCATATGTGGAAACCACAAAACCCGTATATAATGTTTTCAAGGAAGCATTAGAAATTCAGTCATGCTGGATCGACAATTCCCCGGAGTTCTACTGCGCGAGTCTACAGACTTATGTAACGCGACTCTCAGGATAGCTTATATTAATATATAAGTATTTATGTCACAGCCCAGAAGAATGAAGCCAGTTCTGGTTGTGCGTCCCCGCTTGCAGATGTCAAAGGCTCTGATCTTTATCCTGCTCGTTACGCAACGTCTCAGTCACTCTTACGGCGGCGTGTGATTGGTCCTCCGCTGCACCTTTTGATTTTGCTTGATAACGGCAGACTGTGCGGCAGAGTCTGCGTTGCGTGTCCATGCAGGTATTTACAACTGTTGCTGTGTTTGTTGGGCCGCGGAGACGCACGTGTGCCGAGAGCGAGGGCGGCAAGAGGGCTTCGGTCAAAAGCCTCAACTGACCTTGGCTTTTATGGCCGGTTATTGCAGGACGTGTACTTACACGAGACAATGAACTGCATGTCCTGAATCATATCATGTATGTAAACTCCCTGAGCAAACATGCTCCATTTGACATGGAGATACACTCTGGGCCCCGTGGCCTTTACTGTTTGACCATCCTTGGTCTCTGATACAAACTTGAGGCCTCCGCTTACAGAGCTGCAGCTTCTCCGAACAAGACTTTGGTCATGTGAAGCTTTCCGACTAAGTGTTTCATCACAGAAAGCCGAGTGTTCTGCTCAAGTGACTGAAGTGGCAAATTAAAGTGCGCCGGCTCTCTTGGACCTATTTCTAGAAACAGCCGCCGCAAATCGTCTCTACTTGCGGTCAGATTGCGGGATTTCTGACGAATAACAAGGACTCTCGACATACTCTGAAAATCTCCCAGTTGTGTGCGACGGATTCAGTTTCGCGACGCATCTGAATTAAATAAAACGGGTCAAAATGACACTGTCGTGCGCTTTAAAAAAACAGGCACGCTCTTTTGAACTTCAGAGAGAAAAGTTGTCTAATGGAGAATAAAAGGATGAAGTCACGGCGGCAGGTGGACAGTTGACGTTCCTGCCTGATGCCGAGTTCATCACAGGCCTCACACCGTTTCACTCAGAGGGTTAATTGAAGTTACAAGTTTCTCACTGATTCTTCACCTCTTCCCCACCTCAGGAAATAGAAGACTTCCAGTCTTCCATCAAACAAAAATGTCACAATTAGAGTTGGTGTTAGCCTCCCAAAGGTAAACCAGCAGCTGATTCCATAAGATTTATTGCCACGAAGCCTCATTAGAACAAAGAAATAAAGTACCAGACCATAGATAGTCTTATTCCTTGTGCGTCGTTAATGTATAGGCTGATTAGCTAAGGAGGAGAATCAATCCAGGCCTTGTGTTGAGAGACAAGCAGCAGCATGTATACAATAGATGAGCGATAACATTGAGCAGAGGAGGACAATTAAACCGTTTTCACTGCACATATTGTACTTTCTATACATGGAGCTCCGTTGAAGCTACGGGCAGCGTGAAGTCTGTCGCTTGCCGCCGCGACTGCTGATCGTTGTGTTTAAAGGAGAAACGATAGAATGGAAAATGATATGAGCAGCTTGTTGGATTTATGAAGCACTAAAGCACACGACAATGCGAAGAGCCGGAAAGGTTCCTGCGTGAAAGGGAAAATGCAGTTTATTCGCTGGTTCTGTCATTTGAACATCTCCAGTTTGAGTCTTTCTTGTTACTCCAGTTTCTTCCCAAACTGTCTTTCATGCTCCTATTGTACCTGAGAAGACTCTATAATCATGTGTTGCTCATTACAGCGTTTGGACAATTCGTGCGTGGGCGTTTAATACAAAAACATTACAGAGAGGACTGAAATGTCTGTCAGATTTATGCAACAGGAACAAATGTTACACCATCCAAGTGTTTGTCAAGATGTTGGGCAACGGGCTTCTTGAGAAACCGGGTTCGCCTTTGGATTTCCAATGACACAAAATCAAAAGTGCAGCCCATGAAGAGAAAATATGACAAAAATGTGCCTTAAGGGGACTCAGTTTACAGAATACCTGAAGCACAGATCACTGAAACAACTTCGCTGTTGTTTTTTTTGTCACTGACACTATTGTTTGACTCACATTTCCTCAAAAGGAGTGAAGCGTGAGAGGGTGGAGTTGAGTGACTCGATGAGCGACAGAAGAGAAAACTGAACCAGGTTTTATGGTACGTGGTCGACCGAGGTTTCAAGCGAGCTCAGACGAGTAGACAATGTGACGTCGGCAGAAAGCAGGCCACTGATTGGCCGGCGCGTCACGACACAGATGAGTCAGAGGGCGGTCCGTACTGCCGGTGTTTCGGATTAACAGGTTTCCCTGTTAACTGGTAACCGGCTTTCCACGAGCGTCCCGTGTCACAGCAGATGTTAAAAACCCGACCGAAATCCGTAGCTGTCCTGGTGCACGCCGTTTAACCACGTTTACATTAAAGTTTATAGATTCGTACCGTTTGTTTGCCTTATTTTAACATCAGCTGCTGCAAACGGCTGGTGGCAGAATTCACCATTTAACAGGGGCACCAGTGAAACCGAAACACCAGACAGTGAAGCACGATCGTAACGATTGGGATTTTGTAATGTAAATGAATAAATACATAAAAAATATATACCATTTCATTTATTATATGAGCTGATACCCAATGGACATTCGCTCTGCATCGTATCAGGGGTGATTACTTGTGCACGATGGGGAAAATCTCTGATGACTCCGCCCACGCCGAGGTTGTACTATATTGTAATAGAAAACAACTGAGATTGAGTAGAGGCGAGGCGAGTCGAGTATGACTGAGTAAGTACTTGTGGCTCTGGTCTTGATCTGGACCCGGGTTAGGTGGTCTTGACTGCAGCACTCGTTGTTCCTCTTTCTGTTTAGCGGACCAGTAACAGAATGCTCGCACCAACAGCCTCATGAAGAGGACACAGCGGGAGAAACCACATCTCTACAACCGTCTTGACCTTTAACAACAACAACAAAAAAAACACGACCGCAATGCCGTTTCACACACTGATTTCATAATCGGTTACTTGTGTGTCACGGCTAAAGTTAGTGGTATTGTGGTAACATTATGTTTCCTGCTTATAATGCCTGACGGAGAAAAACAATGTTGAGATGTGAGGGGAGCGCTCGGGTTCAGCAAGTTCAAGCCACATTCTTAACATTCTCGCCGGAGCTCTTATGGATCAGCTCACCTTGTAGCTTTGACCTGCGGTGAAAGGGGGCAGATAACTGTGCAAACAGGGAGTGTTGTCTCAACTGAAAAACATCTTGAACCGGACGACTTGTAGTCAGAATGAAAAAAAGAAAAAAAAAGAAAAGACCAATTCACAGAATACTCAAACAAGGTAATCAGTAACATTAAAGCTGGACACTGATAAAGTGGCGATAACCGATCCTTTATCCCAATATTCAAAGAATCCAACGACCTGAAGCATAGCCTCTGTATTATTCTGATGTGTTGATTTATATCTACGTTATAATGGTGTTGCATTTTACACACTAAGAACACATGAACGTATAAAAAGCAGTGTGCGCCGGATCCGACCTCGCAGTGAGACTCGACCTCCCACCTTCTGCATTTTAGTTGCAGAACAATGTCGGAGCAGTGACACACTAAATATCTGACTGGAGATAAGGAACACAGGTTGTCTTTGGAAATGAAAGAGATTCAATAATGGTATCTGCAGCTGAAGACGCACACACAAGCTTGTTTTTATGAAGCACGTCTCTTTTTGTCTCCTCACTATTTGACCAGGAAATATGCAAGTTTAATGATAAGATCTTTAAAAAAAAAAAAAAAAAAAAGAAGTTTGCGGCACATACCTGCATGCACGTAGCTGCATTGATTTACTTTTATGACGCCTCCGGGTCAGGAGTGGTGGCCTGTTTGATAAATAACACGTCAGGACTTTTAGTGTGAAGCAACAATGATGCAGAAACTAAGGCTGCTCCTCATTTAGTGAGTCAGATTAACGTGGTCTGTGGCCGCAAGATATCCTGTCAGAACCACTGAAAAAAGTACAACGAATAAAACAAGACACTCAAAATTGTAAATATCGGACACAACACAAACACAACACGCATCCTTATGGACACAGCACTGGAGAAATGAAGGTTGTTCTAATATGCCATTTGAAAATATAACTATTTTTGTAGCATTTCATCTTTGAAAAGTGTAATATAGAACTCGTGTGATGACAAATAAATCAACTCCTGGTGATAAAAATACATTTGAAATTTATAAAGAATTTTAAGAATTTCCTTTTTTTTTCAACAGATATTGCACAGTTTTGTATGTACCTTTTTAATTGTTGTGAGATCACTGATTTTGTGTTCCTTGAACACTTTTTACTTTATCAAATTCAGGTACTGGAGACAGTAACTCCTTGCATATCTGTATAAAGTAGTTTAAAAAATAGATTGAACGGCTCAGAACAGATAATTCCGCAAGCCTTCGTTTAATTAAACCTGTGTAACCGCTATGCTATTGGGATAAAATCAGATTAATGATGTGTCATCGGTCAAAAGTTGGAACGTTCGAGGGAAAACTCATGTTGGGCAGTTTGGTAGGAAAGTGAGCGGTTGGGAAGGTAGAAGGATACAGGAAACAGGCGATGGGTAGAAGGTAATCTTTCTGTGCCTGCCCCTAACAAGAAAAATACAATAGATTAAAACAGAAGAGGTCCCAAGATATAACCCTGTGGTACACCTCTTTGTTGGCAGTGGATTTTCAGAGGATAAACAGATTTTTGTCATCTGTGTCAAACTGTAAGTAGAGACTTGTTAAAGCCTTTACTGAAACGATACTTTGGACTAAGATAGATTTTGTTTTGAAAAGGTTTCTCTATAATTCAGTAACTACTGGTAACAACATTTCACAAAAGGTCTCTGGCTGTTTGCTATCCTTTAAATTAGTACCACATCACGTACCTCTTTCCAGGAAACCTCAACGGTAATTATTGGGAGATTATATACGGGGCATTACTCTTGTGTGGTATTACTAATGGCTCTCAGATCATCTGTGGTAAAATTTGCAAGATTAAAAAGTTTGGAGATAAAATCCGGACCAGCCTGGAATGTTGAACACAGAACTGCTTTCAGAGTGATATTTCTCTCCTTGTCGTTCTTCTGCCCCGGGGTGGATTCGGTGTGCAGCAGCGGTGGGCAGCAGGAAGGATATAAATATCCGCATCCTGTACTTGCCAAGTGGGTGGCAAAGACAAGTCTGTTTACACCAGCTGACCGGCGTTAGAAAAACAGCCTCCGGGAGTCGGACAGATGAGCCGGGAGGTGTTCGGCATACATGATGGCTGAGGGCGTGTTGCATAAAGCCGCCTTGAAGGACCGTGACCCAGAGCACAGAGAAGAGGATGGGCATTCATAGTTCTGATACCGTTTGCCAGCAACGTCTTCCTCTTTCTCATGTCAGTTTTTTTCCTTCTCTCCTCTCTGATGCTGCTAAATAATAAAGCGTGCTACATCACAGCTCCGGAGAAAATCCCTCTGCAGTGACACAGTGCGCTGCACTGGCACAGAATCTCCCAGCACCAAGCAGGCTTGGCCTAATTTCACCTGCTATATAACGTTATCTAATGTGATACTCGCTAACACTCTGCACCCGGCAGCACGTATTATGAAAGAGCGGCGCTGGCCTACATTCCTGTAATGTTCAACATTAAGAAACACAAACGCAGTTTCATAATCAGCACATGCTCTTTCTGACCTACAAGTCACATCAAGTTTTTACAGTCTTCTTTCAATCTTATTTCTCTCCGTTCTTCTTTTGCAGTCGCACAAATTCAGCGAGTTACTTAGTCCCTCTTTTTTGCAGCATATTGTGCTTGTAACTAACTGGTCAGGCCAGAAGAATAACCCATGAAATAAAAAAAAATAAACATTAAAAATGAATAAGCCTGATAAATAACTTTTTTTTAAAGAAATCATTCAAATTAAGTAAAAATAAGGAAAATTAAAAGAAAAAATTATTTGAAAGTAGAAAATAACTGGGAATGCACAAATACCACTTTTTAAAACATTTTCGAAAGTAAAAGTATCGACCTTTAGTTACTTGCTGATACCGAGTACCAATACAAGTACTTGTTGAATACCTTTAAGCCTAATTTATATTGTTTTAAGGGTTCTTATTGATTTTACTGCTGTGTCTTAAATGTTTTAAATTGCTTCTTTTAGCCTATATTGTTGTTTTGCTCGGCGTTCCGTCGTCACTATTACACTAATGAGCGACATCCGGCTGCCGCTGCTGGTCCGAATGTCTCCAGTGATTAAGTTGCTGCTGTTGTACGAACTCGCTTTCTCCTCCACTTGATATTTTGTCGGAACATAATTTACAGTCTGTCGTATATCGATAACCGATATCGGTGTCGGTGCGTCGATAATAAAATGATCATAAAAATGTAGAAGTTAATACATTTTCTACAGTGGGATTATATTAACTAATATAAATCACTGAAAAGTGAACATCAAAAAACAATAATGGTTAACTCCCTACAGCTCATTGTTTAAAGTACGTGACGTGTTCAGGGTGTGTCTCCAGCAGGTTACGTGGATCATCATCTGAACAAACAGGAGCTCCCGAGTGGTCAGACCACTTCTTATAAACAAATCAAAAGCTGCTGTTGGGTCCTTCCAGCGTCACATGTCTTTTTGTGAAACAGTACGGTGTCATGTCGGTAGATTGTGGTTTGCTGTAATAAATTGATAAGGAGTTTTATAACAGAGCGATTATTGCTTAATATGCCGTGATGTTTATTTTATGGATGTAGATTTGTCCATGAATGTACAATGTTTGAGAGCTTCTGTCATTATTCTTTTCCAATTTCAAGATCACAAGCAAGATCACAACGTTGACGATCTGCGAAACAATACCACACAAGAACACGGATTTTAAGCAAATAAAAAAAGGAAATGTAAGGAATGCAAAGAGGTTCTGAATCTTCCTATACATAGACTAAATTAAGTGAAAACCATTTAAAAGCTGTGAGCTAAAGAATGAGATTCAAATTGACAAATTCTGAGCTGTGCTTCAGAATAAACCTCCAAATAGGCTCAAAATCGTGGCTTCAAGTCACCAAGAAAACTATATTTGAGGCATCTTGATTTAGAACATTGAAAGAATTACTATGAGTCAGGAGAATCCAGTTTTTTTTTTTTTTTTTTTTTTTTTTTCTTTTTTCTATATTTTCTTTCTTTTTTTTCTTTTCTCTTTCTTTCTTTTTTAACCGTGCCCTTGTCCTGTTCGGCAGCTTGGGCCAACAATATGATGTGATTGAGAGCCTTCGGAGTCAGAACAGTTTTTGGTCTTGCAACAGGGAGAGACCTGGAGTCTCCTCCTGTTGCCTTCTCCGTCAGAAGCTGGCATGGCTGCCGTACACGACCGGGGGGGAACGCACAAAGAGAGAGAGAAGAGAAGAGAGAGAAGAAAGTCGAGGGGGGAGGGGGGAGGGGGGTGGGGGGAAGGGGATAACATACAATGTCCTTGTTGTGCTACATATATTATTTGCAATAATCACACTCATCCAAATACTTTCCAACTGTTATTAGATTGAACCAGCCTGAGCAGCTCTATCTAGACAGTAAGATGATTTCCTAGATTTAACCAGCCTGAGCAGCTCTATCTAAACAGTAAGATGATTTCCTAGATTTAACCAGCCTGAGCAGCTCTATCTAGACAGTAACGTGAAGCAGGAACATGAAATAACAAAGAGGCAACAACAAAAGAGGAACATGATTTTTAAAGTTTGAGCAAATGATGACAGACAACAAGCAACTTCAGAAGCACCTTTCGTGAGGAGTGAAAGTGTGTGTGTGTGTGTGTGCGTGTATGTGAGTGTGTGTGGCTTGTCCACTGGGTGTGGCCGGAACTGTTGTGGGGGGACCCGTGGTGACACCCCGGGGTCCGAGGCCACCGCGCCCGGACACCGCCACCCCGGCAGACAGAAGCCCCCCAGGCCCGGGGAGACCCCAGCGAACCACCCCAGAGAGCCCCGCCCCCGCCCAAAAAGCACCCGACGGAGAATGCAGAGAGGAATCCCCCCCAGGCAAGAGGGGCCCACAAGAGAAGGACAAAGGGCACAGGGCCCCAGGCCCCGACCCAAGCCGCCAAGCCGAGAAAAGGCCGGAGCAGGGCCCCCGGGCCGAGCGGGCCGAGAGCCCCCCCAACCCCGGCGGCGAGTCCCACCGCACCCCCGGGAACAGGCCCACCCACCGCCCCCCCAACCCGGTAAGGCAGAGACGGCCCCAGCCGCCGCGCCCCGGACCAGCCCCGCCCCCAGACCCAGGAAAGCGAAGCCCGGCGCAGGCCCCGGTCGGAGAACAGTCAACTCTACACCCCCAGGAGCCTCATAATCCACCCGCCCCATAACCCCTCCCCCCGGGTCTTGATTGGGAAACCCAACCCATGACCCACCCCGCACACACACACACCCACACACCCACCCACACACCCACACACCCACACACACACACACACACACACACACACGGAACGGGGGGGGGAGTGATGACTCTCGCACCCTCAGGCCGCCGGCCGGGCCCCCTCCCGGCCACCGCGGTATCCCAACCTCCACCAATCCAACAGCAAGTGGAGAAGGAGCACCGCACCCCAGCCCCCCCACAAGCGCCGCGCCCGAGGGAGCGCGCCCCCCGCACTCCAGCCGCACTCACCCCGGGCCGGGGCGGGACCCCAGCGGGAGGTGCTGGGGGGAGCCACGTCTCCCGCCCTTCCCCTGCCCTATATGTGTGTTGGATGTATGTAAGGGTGTGTTTTTGTGTTTTGAAAAGGTGGATGCGATGTGTGTGTCTATGGTGCGGTTTAAAATTGGGGGGTAGCGGGGCCCGGGCGTTCTACCGCTGACAAGCGGCAGAACCCCGAAAGCGGCTTACCCCCTCAAGACCCTACATGACTAAGTGTGGTTAAAATTGTGGGTGGTGCAAAGTCGGGGGAGGACCCAGACCGCAATTAAGTAGCCTGGACCCCCCACCTAGGCACCGCCCCACTGTTCCCTATTGTGGGGTAATATAAGGTGAGGTAAGGCAGGGAGGGTTCTGAGGGAGGGGGTCCCCCCGTCGCTAGGACCTTGGCCCAGCTGGACCCCCCGCGCTGCCCCACCCCACCCCCCGAGCGGCCGGCCTAGGACCCGGGGGGCCACACCCCCCCAAATAAGGCGCCGCAAGGGGACCCGGGCAGGGAGCCCCCACCCCACCCAACGGCCAGACAGCAGAGTCCGAGACCCGCAGGGCCCAGTGCGAGCCCAGCCGGAGGCCAGTGGCCAGGGCACCCCCCCTCATTCGCCCACTCCACACAGCCCCACACCCCAACCCACACACCCCAACCCACACACCCCAACCCACACGCACACGCACACGCACACGCACACGCACACCCCTATCAGGCCCTGGAGGTCACTCTCAGTTAACCGTCCATCCAGAACCCGGAGCCCCCCCCGTACCCCGCTCCCCCCAATCCGGGAATGAGGCAGACCCGGAGCGCGGCAGCAGGGGCCAACCCGCCCCACCGGGGGAGGGGGCCAGAGGGAGGACCCACCCCCAGCGCCGCAGCGGGCACCCCCACCGGGAAGGGGGAGGCCCCGCACCCCCAGGGCCCGGACAACCCGCCCCCAACCCCCCCCCAGTCGACAGCCCAGCCGGGGCCCGACGCCCAGCCCCCCCATCCCACCCCAGCGGGCCCGACCCCGGCCCAGAGCAGAGCCCCCCCCACATCCCCGCCCAGGACTCCCCAGGCCAGGCCGTAACTCCCCAGCATAGATGCCAGGACACCCCCGAGCCCACAGAGCCACCAACCACCAAAGCCACGACGCCCCAGCCACGGACGGTCCCCAGAGCCCCGGGGTGGAGCCACTAGAGAATCCAGTTTTTACTCAACGTTCAATGAGACATGACACCAAAAGTCCAAAGTTTTACTTCGAATTTAGTCAAATCGCTTGGGTTTTATGTTTCTATTATTACCTCTAATATAACTTCAAGCCAACCAACCAACCAACCAACCATGAAGTCAATTTATTGTCACCAATGAGGATCAAATTCATGTTTTTAGACTGTGTGAGGAAACCGGAGCACCTACAGACAAACCCATGCACACATGGAAACTCCAAACAGAAAGACCAGACTTAAACTGAGGATTCTCTCTCTGTTACACGAGTGCTTTTTTTTTTTTTTTTTTTTTTTTAACCCCTGTCTCATTGTGAGTTTGTGTGTCACAGTAACTTCAGCTCTTTAATTAGATGTGAAGTTTCCCTGAGCATTGCCCAAAAAATGTGTAAAAGCACCGGATTTAGCCATCCTGGAGATTATGAATAGTTTGGCTGATGACTAAGAAAAATGCAGGTGAATTGAGAGTCATGTAGTGAATCACCCCCCCCCCCCCACCCCCCCACCACCCCCACCCCCCGATGCTCGTATGCTGAAACACATTTATGTAACAGCTCGTCTATACCACAGACACGCAGCCCCTATCCTGGGCTCATACACATGAGAGATGTATTGCAGCAGCTAAAAATAGGCTGTGACTCATTTTGTTTGACTTGGGGGGGCCGTTTCATAACAAGTGCCAGCACGCATGCGGGCTGATGGACGTGCAAGCCTGTGTTTATTGATAGTTTCTCACTTCCCACATGTTTTCGGTGCTTCCTCAAGTCGGCGCTTTGATCCTGACCAGAGTGCTCTTCAGCCAGGTGATGCTTTCGTTTGTGTTAATCAGGGAAGACCCGTCTATTCCTGAAGCGACACGCATAAGAGGAAGACATGTGGGGAAACGTTCAGACCAACTGTGAAGAAGAAGCCAAAAGCCCCCGACCCACTTTCCTCCTCCTGTTTCTATTCTGGTGCCGTCTTAATACGTCACGCTGTTTCCAAAGCAACCACTTCTGGAGTGTATGGGGGGGCTGTGATGAAGCTTGGGGTGGAGTGGGGTGGGGGTGGGTGGGGTATACGCTTATGAAATGCTCATAAAACAAATTACATGCATAGAAAGGAGGAGAATGTGAAAGGATTAATAGAAGACGTAGCAGGACAGTCTGTACAGCTGCAGGGGAAATACGGAGGAATAAAGTGTGATACACACACACACACACACACACACACACACACACACACACACACACACACACACACACCAGGATGGGAGGTTTGTCCAGATTTGACCTGCAGTGGTTTCCCGGAGTGAGGATTCGGGCTCGCCTGTGACATAATGGCGATAAGTTTGTTTTGTTTCCTTCTTTCTCAGCAGCCACAGAGCAGCTTAGGCTAATCCGCTCCCTGTGTAAACTGGAGTTTTTAAATTCAGTTTTTAGGGAAAGGAAATCACTCAGAGAAAGAGCATCTTTGTCGGGGAGTTGTCGTACAACTTGTGAGATCTACACAGTCCAGACTCAGACTGTTGGAAGAAGCCTCTTCTACAAGTTCATTTTTCAAAAGAAAATCCACAATGTATCTTGAAAACGTACCAAAATAGTGAATAATCATGTCTGTTGACAGGAAATGTGGTGAGCAGTCAATGAATGCTTCACTGCTGACGTGATAGGACTGTGCAGTTTTGGAATCTGACATTAACGTAACTCATCAGATGATTTCTCCGAAGCTTCCTCCACGCATGTTTCAATCACCGTGCACTCTATGAAAGCTATCTTTGTGATGCAACACAACGTTTTTACAGAAATCTGCAATGGTTCAGAGCCCAGACCAGAGAAGACAAGTCTCCTATGTTTCCTAAAAGTCACATTGATCCATATCTTTTGGACTATACAAACTCTTAAGTGCAACCAGAAAGAAGAAAAACAAGCTCGGAGAACTTTTTATTTATAACCGATGTGGCTTAAAAGCTTCAGTGAAAGTAGCTCTAGAGTTTATGCCCTCTGTCGTTTGTTTTGCCGACTGAGCTTCAGGATTAGCAATGCCAAAGCTGTCATCCCAGGTGAAGTGTTACGATTTCACTAAACTCTTGTTTATTGGAGGGGGGACTCCTCCTTGGCGGAAAACGCTCCAGAGGGTCACCAAAGCAGCTCAGAAGGTCGTTGGCTGCTCCCCTCTCCAATCACTGGAGGAGCTAAAAACAGTTCCTGCTGCCCAACATCACTGAGGACAATACCCACCCTGGACACCCTGTTTAGTGGCTTTCATGTACGATGTACAGATTGGATGACATTCAAAATTTCAGTTGAACAGGTTTTTCCAGCTCTACAATGCAGCTGAAGAACTGAATAAAATGAGTGGATTTAAAAGCATCTGTAGGATTTTTTTAGTCCGTCACACCATGTTTGTAACTGCAACCCCACAGCGGTTGTTTTCCTCACGCACACTCACCGTTTTCCTGCCTTCTGACGCCGACTTACATCACTGCCATGAATTAAACAGGGTTACAGGCTTTATTTCGGTGTGAAATCCCGACACGCTGATGAGCTGAGGCGTCTGTAGAGCTTCGCACTCGACTTGCCGGGCAGGTGGCTTTTCGTCGAGGCAACGTTGGTTAGAGCCATTAAATTATTCAATTTGGGAACAAAGGGTACTCAGAAGGGGCGCTGGGCTGTAACAGGTTACATAAAGCATGCTGTGCGGTTGCATAATCTGTTCATAATCAGAGGGTAGTCCAGATATAGATGGCCCAGTTTCCACCCAGTTCCTTCCAGCCAGGCGGTGGCACAGTGTGCCGGCCGCTCAGGTTCACCCCGGGCGGCCTTGGCAACGCTCTGCTAGTTTTGAACCTCTGCCCTCGCAGCGGCACTCCATAGTCGCTTCCCACAAGGGTACAAATAACTCCGGTTTTTCTTTTTTTTTTAAATAATTTTTCCTGCATGAATACGTGCAGATGCTGAGGCTGTTGTTTCTGGCGCGAGTCACAGTTTGTTTGCTTCATAATCCCTCCTGCTCTCCAAAACCCCTCATTTCACCACCCCTCCCATGACTCCACATAGGATTCAGAGTATAATATAACCCCCTCTAAGCCGTGTTGCACAGATTACATCCCGGGTACACGTGCAACATTCAGGACAATGTCAGTACATCTGCTCATAACGCCCTGGTGTTCGTATGTAATCCCTCCATGTTCCACCTATATGTCGCGTTGAGTAGTCCATAATTTTTTTCAAACCATCCGTTTATCTAACACGGTCAAATTTAACACCTTTTCAAAATACAAAATGTAGAAAACTCGGCTATCTAATTCAAGGTGGAGGTATGGTTCTCTCCAGGTCTCCAGGCCATCACAGGGAAACCACATTCACACCGATTGGAATGTTTGGAATGAATGTTTGTCCGAGCCCTGGCAGCTGGTGGTTGAATGCTATTGGTTTGTTTGCATTAGGGGGCGGAGCTTATCCAAAGTTCCTTTTGCCTCAAATGCATGCATTGGGGAAAAATAAAAGAAAGAAACTCTTGGAGAAACTACAAACTCTCCTAACAGTCACCCCCCCAAATCTGGCTTATAGTCCGCAAGTTAAGGTAATCTTGTCTGTTTTTGTTCTCTGACGACTCCACCTGAGGTTATGTTTGGTGAAACTCCTCCTCTCGTCGGGTTGCTGCGTTTCATGTTTGACATCCAGGATGAAAAAAGCACAGCAGAGATTTTATGGAATCCTGCAGCACGCTCGGGTCGACCAACAGTTGGCTCATGATCGTTTTCTTCTGATTCTTTCCCAATAGCTCCATCATGAAACATACTTTACGACGGTGTACTTATTAACAAATGAAAGGAATAATTCACTTAATTGAACCCGATATGTTCAACCATGGTGTGTCATTTGTATTCAGGGTTTAAGACGAAGCCAAAACTTCTGATCTTTCTACTACTACTTCTTAGGTTTTCTGTCTTAACTGGACCCTGATATGAAAACCATACAAAATATATTCTTTGTATTCATGGACTCAACTTGTATTGCACATTTTATTACTTGAGTACCCCAGTGGTGACGGCTACTATCCATTGTGCTTCCATAGCAATGGCTGCATCCACCAACCCACGGATGAGGAAGATCATCAAACCATGAGTTTTAAGATTTGAAGACCAACTGAGTCGCCCCTGCCAATTCTTAACAGCTTCATTCTTCAATATTTAATTTTCTTACAAAGGACACATAAGGAACCTTCCAGGCTTCTGCATTGCCCTTTGCGACCCTCCTTCCCTCCTCAGCCTCCGCCACACCAGAAGCTCTGACAGTGGGTATTGTTGTCCTCATGGGAGGCTTCCTGTTTTTGGTTCAACATCCACCGAGGATGTGATCTTCACTTTCTTTTTTGCGATATCCATCCTAATCCCAGCGGCGCTCCATTCAGTGGAGTCAAAGGATTTTTTTTGAGCGTCGAGCGAGACTATCGTCATTCCTTTACATCCTAAAATAGATTTGGGAGGCGAGTCAGTGGCAGCCTCTGGAGAAACCATGCAAAAAGGGGCTCTGAATAGTTGGTTTAAAGGGCTTAGCCCAGAGTGAACCGCTCTCCTGACGCCAGCCACCCAGGCCGGCGGCCAAGAGGCGGAAGAGAAATTTCAAAGATAACAATCTCGCTGGGTAAAAGGGATTTGTCTTCCATTCATCCCGTACCCACGACCTCAGACTACCTCAGACTGCTGAACGTTACCGCAAAGCTTTACACCGACGGACGCGTCATACCCATTGTTTTAAATGACACGCGCAGAAGAATGGCTGTTAATGGTTTCTATCAGATTATCAGCCCTATAAAGTATCACTATTGTCCAGTCTGACTGTATTTAAGTACAGATACTCAAAGTCCAGTCTTCAAAAACGTTGCTTATATTTGATCTTCTATTACCTTTGGGAATTTCAAAGCGCTACCACCCCGATATGTACTCTTGACCAGTAGTTATATGTCTTAGCGTAATGCTTTAATTCCCGTTTCTGCCAAAAACACAGAAGAAAATACGTCCAACTCTCTTCTCACTACTGCTAAATGGAGAAAAACCATCAACACCTGACGCCTTCGCCTTACTGACTAGGAAGCATTTTAGCCGTTTAGGTGAAATCTTTTGAAAGCCGATGAGTCACAGACTCTGAAAGCTTTCAAGAAGTTTCATTGTGAATTTCTAATTGGAATTTGAATACGAGTTTGAACGTCGTCCTCCAATCCATGCACTGAACTGCAACGAACAGTGAAGAACAACCTGCGCACTGACTAACCACCAATACACTGAAGGACGTTTCTTCTCAAATGAATTTGAAAAAAATCGGAAGAAGTTTGCTGTCAGTCTCCAAACTCAGCATGTAATCTTTTGATAACTTAAGCGAACTTTACTAAAATAACAACTTTTCCATTACTTGACTTGAATTGACTAATGAATGAATGTAGAGTGAGTATTCTATGTTGCAAAAACAGGCTTGGAAATAAAAATGAAATGCAAAACTACAGGATGTAAAACATGAAAAACACTGCTAAACAAGCCAAACAATGAATTGTCCTGTTAATTCAATCCAGCCATCTGTGTTGTTCTATAATAATATATGAAGCTAATGACTCTCACAAACACGTATATTTAAGCTGCTTAAAAGATCTGGTACGATGGAAAACAAATAGCCTTCAGACCGAGTTCAAAACTGCATTTAGTTTTGATAAAGAGCATATCGAGAGAGAACAGTTTGGCCTTTCAGGGAGAGCGACACCAGTCCAACGCGGACTCCGACAATGAAAACCTCAAAGAAAACGCAGAATAAAGCAAAGCATTTAACACGAGCACTCGTCTCACAGTGCATGACTTCTTCATATTATTGTAGACCGATGTAATGTGGGATAATGGAATTAGACAACTGAGTTTCCATTGTGCCAAACGCGGGAGCGAAGGGGGGGTGACAGGGAGGGGGAGCTGGAAGCTGGGGGGGGGGGGGCTTTGTTGAGGACAATGGCTTTACTCAACGGGGGCCACGTGAGGTCCGTCCTTACCTCATACGCTGGCTACTCGCTGTTTATTCATATGTTTCACTTCAGTAATCCAAGAGTGAAAAAAACCAAAAACACAAGGCAATGAGAAAATGTGATGAAATACACATACTTTGTCCCAAATTGAATAGAATGACTAACATTACTATTTTCTCTGAGAGGCCAAGAAAGGCAAGAAGAGACTGACCATAAAGAATAGTTGTCCGACATGAAGTTGAGCTCAAACAGTGAAAAAAATTCGATCTCTCTTGGATCCAGTAAAAGAATTTAATATTTTCCTTTGTTTTGAAATTTTAGAGCATTTCTCTGAAGATTTGTGAAAGAGGTATCAGAATTACCCAAGAAACAATGAAATCTTCTTGTCTTCTCGTAATAAACCTTCGGTCATGGTGGTAGCTCGGAAAGTCGCCCAGGCTCTAATGTCGTCTTCAAGTTGAACCCAGATCTGAGAGCTGTGACATCTCCAGCGGTTCCTGGGTTAACCTCGGGCCTTGTCCCAGTTGGCTGAACCTGGTGAACCTCTTACTTGAGACGAACGTGGGCCATCGCTATCAGACTCCCAGTCGCCTCATTCACAACCTGGAGAACCGACGTCTCTACTTTGAGCTCCTCTGGGACAGTCGTACCTCTTTCTCTGTCGTGACGGTGAAGCCCACCATCCTGGAAAGTTACTCATTTGAACTAATTGTGTAATAAAATCTTTAAGACTTTAGTTGACAGTTGGACTGTCGCCTGACCAGTAAACCACCCAGTCTGCTACAGCGACCAAAGTACTTCTGCTGGTTGTCTGATCCTGATTGATCCCACAGTCAACCCTTGTATTATGAATGAGAGTTAATGATACATGAACACATCCACCTGAGGTAAGTTAGTCTGTGATGTCTTTCCTCATGAATGGGACTGATCATGTAAAGTACGTGAAGCCTTCGGACTTTACTTACATTGCACGTTTTCCCGATTCAGCAGTGTCGACGGACTTTCCCTGATCTGCCCCATTCAGCCATTCACACCCAGGATGATTGCTTCCGTGCTTTCACCCCATTGCAAGGAACATGGGGTTCACCGTCTCCCCCGAAGAAAGTTCTTAGAGGATCGTACCTAAAACCTCACCAACTAAGAGACGGCCGCCAGCGTTGAATTACAGTTTAATTAAGCACATGGAGCAGTATTTTTTTTTAAAAATTGACTTTTTCTTATAGTTTATGGCTCATGAGCTTCAGTCTCGTTGGCCTTCGCAATGGAGTTTAATCATTTAACAGTTTAAATGGTTTACTCATTCTCTTCTTTATTACAACATCAGTGTCAGGGCGTCTCAGTACTTGACTCAACAAATCGCTATTTCCTCATGCTCGGGAGTCGTCGCTGGAACTGTTTGTTGCTGTAACATCCTGCACCTTGAGTCCCCCCCCGTGGGAGACACGAGCACCATGCGGAGCCAAGCGAGAGTCAGTCGATGAAAGATCCTGACGATGGGAAGTGGTGTGGGCGGCGGGAATGAGTCATCCATCATCTGCCCGCCGCGTTCAGCCGCCGCCGCCGCCGCCGGTGCAGAGCCGAGTCGAGCCCCATCTCGCAGCGGTGATGTCAGAGCTGCTGCTGTTCCATACCCTCCTCTGCACCCTCTCACAAGCATTCATGCATCAGTACATGTGGGGTTACGGAGGGATACAATAATAGAATGTGCTGTTCTGTCTTCATGTAACCCCCCCCCCCCCCCCCCCCCCCCCCCCCCACACACACACACACACCCCACACCCCAAACGTGGGTTTGCATAGCCAGCCATCCAGAGTTATAATTTCTTCATTTTGTTTTATTCTGGATGAAAAAAAAACACACATCTGCCAAAAGTTGGTCAAGATTGAACTGAGCTTTTCAAGAAATGTGGGAGCGTTGCATGTAAAAATACACCCTGAACAGCTTCGATTTTTTTTCTTTCTTTAAATCAAGCAAAGTAACTGACATGTTTCTCCCACAGGGAGCAGATTCTGTTTCTTTTTTTGTTTTTTTAGTCTTCAACACGCTCCCGACATGACATATCTCGCTCAGACTGACTCAGAGCCCCAAAACAAACATCTGAAGAATTCAGCCACCCCCGTGTGGCTGCAGAAACTGACGCAGAAGGTCCATGAGGCAACTTTTTCTCCCAACTTGAGGTTCGTTGAAGTGATAATGCACGTCGCCGGTGGCTGCAGTTCTGTGACTCATCCCTGGAAGAGTCACAGAGGTTACATAAGCAATGTACTTTCTCAGCATATGATTACACTTCCTGTGACGTGGCTACTCGCTGCTTAATTACCAAAAACCATGAATGAATCAGCAGATGATTATAAAAGTGACTTGATTTGACAAGTATGGGTGAAGATTATGAGTTTTACTGCCCCATTGAAAACATGTTCAGTTGTAATTTACATTTCTTTGATGTTTTAGTGTTATAAAATTGTACTTTTCTTTAAATATAATGATAAATCCTTGAATTCTTAAAGACTATGGCGAGTTATGTCATGTCAGTGTAATGTGACGTTTCCTTGGATCGCTTCCTGTTCCATATTAAGGTTATACTGACCTCTACTGGTTGTGGAAAAGACTGCATCATACCCCCCATGAAATTCTATTCATGCTTACCTTTATGTGGTATCTTATATTTTAGTGTATCACACATTATTCTTTTGCTGCTGTCTCTTGTTTCAGGAAAGTGGGAATTTTCTTTCAAATCCAGCAAAGTTTGTTTGTGTGTAGAAACAACGTCTTGCTGTTAGATACTGACTTTAACTTTGATATTTCCTCTGCATGTCAGCTTAGACAGATTATGACTACACTTATTTTCATTTATCTGCAGATTTCTGGTGGAAAAACAAAAACGTGTTTCTTGTTGTCTTGTGAACCACCCCAACTGGGAAATGGGATTTTCCCATCTGGTACCTTTAGAACTGAAGCTTTTCCATGACTTGACTTGACTTGACTAATGAAGAAATGTGGAATAATTCCTCTCGATTGTTAAAACAGACATGAACAAATAAGCATGAAATGCCTAACTACAGGATTTTTTAAACATGGAAAACACATTTAAAAGCAAATTGGATTAATTCCAGATTGCTTAAAAAAAAAAAGAAGATTGCATTAACTCATTCACTCACACATTTCCTTAAATCGCCGGCTCCTGTTTAGAGGGCAGCTGTTTAGTGAGTGATACCTGGAGCTAAAAACTCAAAATTCTAAAAGAAAGTGATCAGTTTAGGATGTTACTGTAAGAAAGAAACACAACTTCTGATCCTCAGAACATTTGTAGGCAAAACCTTCTTTGTTTGTTCCTGCTCCAGTTCTTAGCCATTCGTATCAATAGTTTTACATTTTCAGGATAACTATAGAAGCGAGCTGATTTTTGGCGCTCATTGTGTGTGACATTCAAGAAGGCTCTTTGTCATACGCAGTGGGAAAAGTAGTTAATGCATGCAATGTTTGCTTTAGAAGTGGTGAACGTGAATTTAACAAACCAAGTTATCACTTTAAGTTGAATGAACTCAAAATGTCCTTATAATAGAATCGAAACAACAAAGTTAACACATCGCTTACAATTTGTTTGGTCTTACAATTTTTAATATTATGGACTATTCTGGTGCCGGAGAGCCCTGCCCGACACTGATCCTGTAGAAAAGAAGGTCGTTTAACTCGAGCTCGACTTCCTGTCTGTGAAGACTTATTGGCTGGTGGAAACACAGACGTCTGCTATTTGGGTCGGCATTGGGGATGTTTAGGGAAGATATCTTAAAATGTCAAAGGGGTGAGAAGCCGAAGCCAATTAATGCGGGAGTCTCTGAGCCGGGAGGTGAAAGTCTTTTCTCTCTTGGCAGAAGCTGTTGGGCTGACAGATGGCGCTTAGACGGGATGAGCCGTGAACTTCTGCCCGTGGAGATTACGAACCGAGCGTCTTGTTGTAAAAGAGAAACACTCAGGATAGTTTTAAGCAATACATTTCTCCCCTGACTTCACTTTGCTGAGGGGTTTCACTTGTAGGTGGCGCTAAAACCACGCCGTGTGTGCAGAAATTCTGCACAAGCTAAAACGTTCCTGAACAACCCGCCGTGATTAACTTGGAACTGTTCAATAAAAACCAAGAGTCATTAACAGTAGGAGTTTGCTTTATTCATCTCAACAGAACTAAATCTCCATAGTTTGAGAAGTTAAAAGAAAAAAAAAAACACCTCAGATGCAGATACAAAGCAGACTTGAACTAACGGGAAGATCTTGGTTATTTGATTATTCTGATAGATCTGCTTGGACTTTTGGTTCAAGCTTTACAATTTCTTGGTAAATACCAGCGATTATCTGAGTCCATCACGCTTATATTTTAAATATCTAATGGTCAGCCTCTGCTGGAATTTTGCTTGGTATACACTGAGCCTGTAAAGTCCAATTTAAAGCAAACCTGCACAAACAGGAAGTGGTGAAAATCATTTTTGTTTAGTTTTAAACAGCTGTTTGAATCCCAACTTATCACAGAGTGAATGCCAATGAATATGCTTCATGACTATACACAATCAGCCATAACATTATGACCACTTGTGTAATATTTGGTACGAAAACCACCAAATAAACTAAACCACTCAGACTTAAGCTTTTTATGTTAGAAATGGGTGCGAACATGATATTTTGCACACAGAGTGGAAGCTGATCAACTAACAAAATGCACTGATCATGTGTGATACATAAATATATCGACATTAAAACACACAATGTCTATTCAATAATGGAATGAAGTGAAGACAGTCTGTCCTCTCTCTCCCTGGCTTGTTTCAGTTTTTAAAAAGTGTGTTGCTCCAACCAGCCAATCAGAAATCAAACCCTATATAGTGTCATCGGGGGTTCAGCCAATCCCAATCAAGGTAAACCCTCCCTTTGACTCCTCCCACAATTAGGCAGCTCTGCTCTGGCACATGGCACCACGAGAGGAAGTACTTCCTCCTCTTCCCAAGATGGGCATGTGTGGGCGGAGCCAGTCCAGCTCACACAGACACAGCAGATTCTGAATGCAGCTCCTATGATCCAATATTCAAATGAGGAAAATTAAGGAAAAGCTGGATTTGGGGCAATAAACTTTGAATACAACGTTTTTGGACCAACCTCTCATTGTGAAAGTGTTGAACTCTGTATAATATGACCCCTTTAATGTCCAGTGTTGTTTAATGTAATGTGGTTGAATTGTTCTGTAAACTTGAAAGCTTTCATTGGGTTTTAATGCGCCAGTTTTTACCGTCGGTGAAAATGAGACGACGTCCAGCTCAGCCGTCTGCTGTGGACGCTGCAGACTTTTATTGTGAGACGTTTTCTCTGTTGTACCTCACATTTTGACTTTAAGACCAATCTCCTTGTGTAACCAGAAACTAAAATACACGAAACCTTGATTTAACAATGCGCTTTCACTTGAAGCGTCGTGTGAACGGGGCCGAAATCACCCTCAGAATGCAGAATCTTGGTAGATCGACCCAGGATGTTAGCAGTAGATACTTTTAGATCTGTGAGTGGCAAGGTGGCTGTATAATGTCGATCACGTGCACTTATCGCCCCCACTACCCTCTAACATTTGACGTGAATAAGACTCTTTATTATGGCACCTTGCAGTGATCATAATATGATGGCTGATTTGTGCTTCAGCAGTCGGTGTCATTGAGAAACGTGTCGGCGTGTCGACAAAACTCTTCTGCAGATCAACGACGTTCGCGAGGAAGCAGCATGGCCGACGTCACTTCTGCTCCTTCGCCGGCTGCCCGTTGATTAGACCAGACTCCCAGCGCTGCCAAAGAGGAGCCCTCTGACCTCCTGCTCTGTGAACTTTGGGCTCCTGCTGTGAGGTAAGACAAAGAGAAGTCCAGGGCTTAGAGCCGGAGATTAGCCCTTTCTTCTTGATCCTCTCACTTTGAGATCAGTTTTAGAATCAGCTCCCCGACAGTCCAAAAAGACACGCATACAGAAACCTGAAGATTCAACCTGAATCAGATTTTCCTCTTAACTCTCTGAGAGGAAGCGTAAGATCACACCATGTTGCCTCTGACAAATCAGGAATCGAAAATGAAATGAAGAAGAAGAAAAAAAAAAAGCAGCAGGAATGAAAGTGAACACGGCAGTTCAAAGTGAGGCGCTTTACCTGCTCTGATTTCTTCTGATCTTTCTTGGACGGCGGTGGCCAAACGCGCTCCAATTTCCCACGCGACTGATGCCTGATGTCTGAAGGGTGAGAAGAAACGGAGCGGGATCAAATGAAACGAGCAGATTTTTGGCCAGCAGCTTCGTGGTCAGATGTACAGAATGTGTTCTATTCGGTTCTTTAAACGGTTCCTGACAAGTTGTGTCCAGTTGGCTCACAGACCACCGACGGTAGAAACCCGCAGTGACAGTTCAGAGCTGCGCTTTGAGAAATTAACACATTATAATGACGCATTTAAACATGGATTGATATTTCGACCGTCTTTATTTCTTCTTCTCCTCTCTGTCCAAACATCCTTTCTTCTGTATCGACCGTCTCTCCTCAGCACATGTCCGAACCATCTCGGCCTGGCTGCTCCAGCTTTACCTCTAAACTGTTCAGCCTCAGACATCCCTCTGATCTGTCTATTCTTAACCTTGTCTTTCACAGTGCCACTGTTTTCAAGCCATACATCATAGCAGGTCCCGCCGTTGTCTGACACTCGTCCTCCACCATCGCCATCTGGCATGCTTACTCTTCTTCACGCCCCTTCAAGCTCTGGATGATTGAATTAAATCACTTTTATCATTAATCTTCACCTTTCCACCTGTTTTCCTGCCTCTTGTTCACACTGTCGTGCCTCTACTGGCTCCTCGTCGCTGCATTTCTCTTTCATATGCGAATCATCCAAACCCCAATTTGTTGGAGATATGAGGGCCTGTCTACACAGCAACGTTTTAAAGCGAAAATGCTAAACGTTTGTTGCTGTTGAGAAGTCCATTTACAGGACAACGGTGCTCGGAGTTACTGAAATCACAATTTGAAACGCTCACAAGGTGGAACTTTTCAAAAACGCTCCGACTCTGTTGTCGTGTAGACGGTGGAAACGCTGCTTCTGCGCATCGCGGCTGTAGTAAATAGTCCTGCACATGCTCAGTAGATGGACAATAACAACAGTGTTTGTCTCCAGTGTCATGACTCTCAGTCTAGATTCTCCTTCGACTTGGTAGTTTTATTTTGACAGTCACCGCAATAACAATCCAACTTGGTGGTCTGTCCACTCGAATGTGTGTGTACTCCCATTGTTGATGTTTATAGTGCGTCATTCTCTGCACACACGTGTGTGTAGTTTCCTTACAAGGACAACCACCAGCACCCACTAGTGGCCTGTCATGCTAATTACATGTGTTTTCTTTTTGCTGGATGTGTAGAAAAGGACATCGTTTTCAAAACGTTGAAAAGATTTTCTGTTACCAAAAAAAAGAAAAGATTTACACGTTTTCACTTGAAAACGTGTAAATGGGGCCGAGGAGATGTTGCTCATGTTGACGTAGTTTAGATTGCGGTTGCAGGAAGGAATGGAAAGCAATTCAAAGTAATAGGATTTAAGATTGTTGAAGAAGAAATCTGACGTGCATGGTAAAAATAACACTGGTTCACTTATATGTATGTCAGTAAATGTGATGTAATTGGTTTGACATTTAAATATCAAGGTACCTTCTGCTCAGAATCAGTTCACATGACTGATGAATTTAACTCAGTCATGGAAAACAAATCAACAAATGCTTCTTTTGTCACTTTTATTGCGTATAGAGTGTCATAATTGTGAAGAAGCGTATCGCATGTCATTGTAGGTCAATGTGTCTCACTACATCTCCAGACTGAGTCACTGCCTTCACTCCCCACACATCAGTTCCTCCCTCAGCGTCACCCTGACACTGTCTGAAGCTCCCTTACTGAGACGCTCCCTGGCTGATAACGTCAAGCTCTCACACTTAGGCCCAGCGGCGACGCCAGTCCTCACTAAAACACGATACTGTATTGATTTCAAAAGTGCTGCATCGACGGCCTGAAGCCATTTGTATTTGTGCCACGAGTCGTTCCAGAGCGCAGCTTCCACTGACTCACATGTGGGGAACGAGCCAACAAGGTGCTGTTAAGCATCAGTGACATTTGACGATGCCGCGTGACACTAATGTGGAAGGACATTCATTGCAGTGTCGTACTGCGGTGTGGAGAGACTGAAATGTCATTGGCTCGTTAGTCTTGTCGAGGCTTTCAGGGAAAACTAATCGTGTAAATTGTGCATGGCCTCTCCGGTATATGTTGGGAGCCAATGATGTTTGGATATCTGATCAAAATCACGTTTAGCTGAAGAATTCTAATGCTGACCAGTGGTGAATGAAACTCTCAGGCTTTGCTTTCAGAGCATTAATAAGTCAGGGCTCATGTTTGCAAAGCATTGTTTTTAAAAGTCTATCCATCCATCCATCCATCCATCCATCCATCCATCCATCCATCCATCCATCCATCCATCCATCCATCCATCCTCAACCAAAAGATTTAGTTGTTCGCAGCTTTTCACAAGATATCAAGAGAATGAGGGTTTGAAGAGTAAAAAATTGCTGCATTAATTTGCTGATCCTGTTTTTAAGTCGGAGCATATTGTGAAAACAGAGTGGCGGTTTAAGTACTTCTTAAGGGTGTATTTAGGAGAAGTGAGGTCACTATAGTTTCCTTTCTGATTCACGGGCAAGATGAAGCGAGCAGCTGGAGCTACTGTACACAAACGGTTTCACGGTCGCCAGAAGACACAGAAGAGACAATTTTTCAGCCCATGGCTTAACTTTAAGAATAACTCTTATTAGCTTTGCACAAATTACAAGATTTGGCTTTGGACTCTTGGCGCTGCAGCTTGTATTTTCCAGTCATTTCACTTGAAGCTGAGTATTTATTGCAATTATATCTTTCTTCCTGCACAGTAGCACAAAGCCCTTGGCTAAAATCTGCTGGACGACTGCCCCTTCCTGACCTTAGCTCAGAATTATGGATTAATAGAGTCTGTCAGGGTCATACATTTGAAATCAGAAGGGCTTATTATTGATTAAAAAAATATATATTTCTCGTGTTTTAAACATTTATAACATTTATAACAATGTATTTTAGCATGAGATGACAATTACAGCAGAATTTGACCCACAGCTACTGATAGATGAGGTTCATTTACCAACAAAAAAATATTTGTCATACATATTGTAAACTTTATCAGGTTTGATTTAAATATCATATCGTAGATGACAATTGTTAACTGTTGAAACCAGAAGCAGAAACAGAAAACCGTTTCGTAACAAGACAATACAATGGGGATATGAACTCTGAGCATGAGCATAAAGGAAAGTGTTTATCCAGCAGAAATGTGGCCGAATTGTTTGGAGAATAGAATCACTGCCTCACCTGGTAGCTTGTTTGTCCTGTCTTGGTCCTCGGTGTGCTGCTTCCTCTCGCCGTACAGAGAACACCTCTGTTTCCGCAGCTCCTCCTCCCTCTCTCTGGCCTCCCGGATGTCTTTCTCCACCTCTGGCTGCAGCGCCAGGGCCGGACGCAGCTTGAAGAAGGGGTTTTGTGGGAGGATGGGAGATCTTTGCTTGACCGGGTCCTCCTTCGACTTACTCTCCGCGGATAGCGCGGAGGCGGCGCCGCTGATAGAGTCCATGCTCTTGTAGAGGCGATAGTGCTTGTCTTGTTTGGTATAAGGGGACAAGCGTGTTTTGTCTCGCAGACCTGCGGTTGGACTCTTCACCCTGAGGTTTTCAAGACTCTTGTCGGGGGTGGCGGCTTTGCTCAGCCTGAGGGAATGTGCTCGAGACACGGGGACACTTTTGAGGGAGAGCATCTCCAGGCTACGCGTGCGCTCCAGCACAGAAGGGTAAATAGGGCCGCTGCTCAAAGACGTCGAGGGCTTCCGGTATCTGGTTGGACCCTCGGTATTGTCCTGCTGGAAAGCTTCGAACAGCAGCTTTGACTCCTTCATCTGGCGAACCTCGCCTCTGCTGGACCCTCCTGGGATCTTTCCCTGGTTCACCACTTCTCGCTGAATCTCCTGACTTTTCATTTTGTGTTGGGAGAACTGCCAGCCGCCGCGCTGGCCGCTCCTGACCGCGGTCGGCAACGAGTCGAGGTCGACATTCGTCTTGAAGGGAATCTCCAGCACGTCTGGGTCGTCGGCGAGATTGAAAACGCCCCCGGCCCTCTGCAGGTTCTGCTTCCTCTGAGCGTCCTCGTGGATCTGCCTCTCAATGGAGGTCTCTGCAACGGACAGTCGGTGTCCAGTCGACACGACCGGAATTTCGATGGTTGTTTCGTGAAAGTTGACGGGAGGAAAATCTACAGGCTGACAAGTGTCGGTCTGATCGTCAGAGTCTCCCACCTCGGCGCTGACTATCATCTCCTGGTGTGGCTCTGCCGGGCACAAAGGGTTCGTCTTTTCCCGAACATCTTGACTCCCATTCTTTTCATTCTTCTCCTTCTCCATCAGATTTAACTCATCTTCCTCTTCTTCACTTGTCAGATTCCCTCCGCCCTCTCTCAAATCTTCTGCGTCGGTCTCAAGTTCAGCCTTTTCCTGACCTCTCGCCTCCCGGTCGACCTCACACGGGATCTCCGCCTCGTCTACGTCGTGTCGGAGCTGCAGCAGCTGCAGACGCTGAAGGAGCTGCTCTCCCCGTTGGATGTCGGAAGTTATTCTCCCGCCTCCGTCCTCCTCCCTTCTCGTCCGAATTTCCTCTGAAGCTTCGGAGATCTCGGTGCTCCCGCTCTCTCTCCTCACCCAGTTGTGCTTTGTGAGGTCAAAATCCAAAGATCTGCTGTCAACGTGCTCGTTATCGTCGTCCACCCGTGGCTGATTTCCCCCCGTCTTGTCCTCTGTTTCCTCTGAACACTTAAAACTGTCATCATTTGCACTGCAAACATCCGTCCCCACTGCGTTGATGTGGATGTCAAAACCACAAATGTCCTCCCGTTTAGTTTCGTCTCCTCCTGTTGATGCACAACTCTCACTTTCCGAGTTGTTCAAAGGCATCTCTCCAAGATATTCTTCTCTCTTTGCGTCACTTTCTCCACTCAAAATCAAAATATCCTCATTTGTGTCTTCATTTCCAGAGGAGTCCTCTTCATAATGTCTCTCATCTGCGTCCTGGCATTGTTCCATTGGACACTCTGCGCCTTTATAAGTTGACAGAGGGCAGTCTTCAGACAGCCATGTGTTGTCCATGGACTCTTGAGACCTATGCGCTGCACCTTCTGTCTCTTCCTCCTCCTGGCTCGTTGCTGTCGTTAACTGCTTCTCACCATGGGTCTGGACTAAGCCGCCGGGATTAGCTTTAGGCTCTGTGGCGTCAGCTGCCCCATCTGAAAGGGCCACGGCAGAATTACTAGCTGTCTCCTCCGTGCTTTCCTCTGCTGGCAGCAAAAGGCCTACGTCTGATGGAGCAGGAGGAGGAGGTGGTGGTGGGATGAAGACATCATCTGCGCCTTCGTCGTCCATCACGCTGTAATACCTCGGGACGGCTGCAGGAACCGCGGGGAGGACCGAGGCCTCGTCTTGTGGCTTCCCATCAGCGGCTTCTGCTGGACTCTCTGTGTGATTGTTTACACATTTTGAGTCCATTTTCATCCAAAGACCTCCGTCTTCATTGAATCCCGGGGTTTGAGGGTCGGACTCAGAATCCATTGGTTCTCGTCAACAGATCTCCTTCCTGTGTTGCGCTTCAAGTTCCTTTAAACAAGAGGAATTATCAAAAGGATTTTCTCAGATAAACATTGTCTATGGTGAAATTACCATCATAGGATTTTTATTCCCTTTTTACATACTCTGTTGTAATATTGCCTCTAGACTAGTTAGTGAGGTCATTATTCTGTGTGCCTGCCTCTTTAAGAGGCAAGGCGCAATGATTACTATCCGAGGTGCCAGCTTGATTATTTCTTTTTTCTTCTGCAGGATTTTTGCTCGTTACTATAGTCCCTCAGCGTTGGGAGCATGTGCACAATAAGCACGTCAAAACATAAAAAAAAAAAAAATGACTTGCTATGACTTCTGGTAACAATTTGGGAAAAACGGTTCCCTCCCCCCAAAAAACCAGAAAAAAAAAGGAAAAATTGCCAGTCAAAGGGTGATTTCGGTGAAAAACAAAACATGGAGGGGATACGAGTCAGCAGCAACTGCCAGGCAAACTCTAAACTCCATCTGAAATTTCTTAGTTTTACATAAAGTTTATCTGTGTGAGGGCAGACAAAAAAAAGACATCTAGTGATAAGGACTTCTCTGTGCATTTCATCTGGAGTTGATTAAACAGTGCCATGATAACATTTAAATTTTTAACTTTAAAGTTCTTCTTTGTTGTGGTGCAATATTATTATTTTTTCTATATTTCACAAAACCAAGCAATTACTACAAAAAATTACTACATTGTCAAAAGAAAGCCAATTGTCATTAAATCTTCTTGCGCAAAAAAAATCATGAAATGACCAACGGGCCTCATGTTTGACACCCCTGAGATAAAATGTCAAAATGAAATACTGGAGAAAAAAAAAAAAAAAAAGGTCAAACCACTGAAGTCGGGTGCAAAAACAGCTGAAAATGTAATAAAAGGTTTACCATCTTAAATTGTATTTGACACTTCATAAATGCAACATGACATCCCCTTTTTGTGTGTATGTCAAAACTATATGTGAAACCTAATGGGTTGTGTCATTTTAAAGGTTAAATGTGTTTTAGATTTGATGGTGGAAAGTGATGGAAACAACTGTTGCTGATCTCTGATATAGTTACTCAGTTAGTTACTTATTATTAATGGAGCTTTTTCCCTGTAATTTCCCATCGAAAAGTCGACAGAGAAAAGGTGTGTTGTCAGACTTTGGAGGCTGCGTTCACAGCTGTTCCACTGATATCAGGTGCAGAAAAGTCAGGTGCAAAAGTAACTTGGCAACAATGCAATGTAATTTAACAGAAGACAATGACAGCGTCATAAACCAAACACGGTTTTTATAAATGACTACCCAGAATAATCTCAATATTAACAGATTCAGGGTATATTCCTTTCTTTCTTTTCTTTTCTTTTATTTTATTTTACAAACTGCTTCGCACTGCAGAAAAACTGCAGTGTTGTTTTGGTGACTTTTCTCTCCCACTGTGACCTAGCACAGTCAATTCTGCTGACAGAGGGAAACTCTAATCGGCTTTCCTCAGTTTGCTTCTGGCACACGCTCGTACAGTATCTGCCAGACGGGCCGGCCTCATACCACCAATCATGTTTTCCCTCCAACTTTTTCCTCCTCCCTCAGCCGGAGCCTCGTCCACGAGTGCAAATCACTTCTACAACTATCCCTCTTCACCTGGACATGTACCGTGTGCTCACTCACTCCGCTGTGTCACTGAATGCTTCAGCACAATATGTCGCCCTCAATGGAATCATTGTCCTGGTATAATCTAGCTCCCTGAGCTGGAGGCTTTAAATCTATGAGTCTATATTTATACCTGTGTTCAGGGGCTTAATGCCAGTCGCACTGCACTTCAGGATTATGAACATCAGCAGCGCCACGCTACATGTAAAGCTCAAGCAACAGGCCATATTAATACTTCTTAATGAGCTTAACCTGTTTATTCTGTCCTCCGTTCAAGGAACTTTTTTTCATCTTCTTCTGCTGTTATGAAGAATATTGTGTTGTTTATTTTAAATCCTGTATTTATTTCCGTTTCCTAGAATTCAAGTATATACAGGTGCTCTGTGACAATATCTAGTTTTAAATACCATCATCCATGATATAATACGGCATCGTTTGTATCGATATCCATATAAATACAATAATGCATGCGATGAGGATCCTTTTCCTGTAAGTTTCAACAGCTAAACCTAAACAGTTATTGAAACAAACTAACCCCCCCCCCCCCCCAAAAAAGCAAGTACAAAGGTCGACGCATAAACGAGAAGTTCCAAATGTAAAGACTCACCTGATTGTAGCGCTGCAGGCATCATCTGTGTGTGATCGAGCCCCGATGGAAATATGAATGATCCGTCTGATCTACTTAGCTACTGTACCCTCCTGTCCCGGCGTCATGTGATCAAACACAATCCTCCTTCCACCAGATGATCAGCGAGTCACCCCGAGATGTTGGAAGCCGAGTGATTGAGCGTGAGTCCAGGGGAAGAACTAGGATGTGACATTCCTATTGAGTCGTATATCTTGAAGCATTAAATAAACAAAAAATAAATAAATGAGGCTGAAATGTGAAGGTATTCAAACTTTAATGAAAACAGAAGTTTACAAATATTTGCACTTTTTGTCGATCATAAAAACTATTTTTGTAGAAAAAGTGCAGGAAAAGATCAGTCACAGGTTTTTTATCACAAGATTTGTAGCAACCATCATATAATGTGTTTTGTTTTGTTTTTTTATCTTAATGATGAATCATGAGAGTCCAAATCAGACACATATATGAGCTTGTTTTCATTAATTCCAGGACAAGGGTGTCAAACATGAGACCCGTGAGCCAAAACTGGCCTGCAAGAGGCTCCAATCCGGCCAAACCGCCACACACATTTCAAAGAAAACATCAGTTTTCTTGCAGGTTTTCAAAGAGAAGTGGACACAACTCAACACTGGGACCCGAGCTTTGGCTTTATGTTGTGATTGTAGTCAGTTCTGGTCGTAAATATTCGTCTTTTTGCCAAAAAATTGAGACTTTTCTATCACATAGATTCTGCGCCACAACAAAGCAGATTTAAAGGTCAGATTTAAAGGTTATTTCATGTGGCCTCTGAACTAAAATGTATTTGACACCTTTGATCTAGGACTCCACTGCCCTCACCACCCAGCGTACTAATCAATTGTCTAAATAACACACTATGTCGTATTTATTCAATCAGGAAAGATACTGAAAGAAAGAGGTCATTCTGCAGTGTCATGATTAACCCAACCAATCCACGAGCTGGTTGAGAAGCAACAAAAAAAAAAGTATGTTTTTCACCAAAATTAATACATTTTCTGGTGAATTGTTGTGTAAAATCTCAAACTAGAAAATGCACATGTATGCCTTCACAGTGATAATAACAACCGAGAGTAGCTTCTTACAAAACTGCTCAACTTTCTGCATTTTCACATAAACATTCCGTCAGACACCGATTAGAACTTAACATAACTGTTGAAATTATTGTTCTGAAAGCTGAAATATGCATTATAAAAGCATGCCTCCCACTTCGTTCACACAGTCTGGAGTAACGAGTCTCAATGAGGCAGAAGGGAAGAGAGACGATGTGCATGAGGGCCTGGTGACACTCCCATTTCTGTCCAGAAGGGGGAGCAAGTGTTACTTTTATTAGTCAAGCAGAGCAGCCGTAAGAGACCTTTAACAAGAATGTTGAGAGGACATATCAAGTGTTGACAGTGGACTGCACAGTGGTGTACGAGTAGTACTAGTGTACAAGAGCAAGAAGACTCCAGGTTCAGGGTCTTTCTCCCACAGTCTAATGACACGTTTTGTTTTTATTGACTCTAAAAGGTCCATAAAAGTAAACGGTGAAACAGTGAATGAGTCCCTGCTTGAGCATTTCTTACATGACGGAGCAACATTGACAGGTCTTGCGCTTTGCCTTGGCGTCTCCCTCCCCTGCGGTGGGCGAAGACGACTCCTGAAGGCCTTTATCGCCTTCCCCTCGCCGGGCTTTAGTTCCGCCTCCGTTCTCCTCCGGGCCAACGTCCTGAAAATCTTGAGGCTCTCTCCCTCCCTCCCATTCTGGAGACTGAAGACAAAGCGATGTTTGCGGACCTAAGACGTGCTCGTCTCCGTCCTCCGTGATCATGACTCGCTCCACGGTGATCAGACCCCCCTCGTCCTCCTGGGTGTCGTCCTCGCCGCTCGTGGTGTCGGCGTATCCCAGGAACATGAGCGTGACCGGCCCCTCCTCCAATCTTTGATCTTCAATGTGGTCCACTTGTTCTGCAATGTCTCCGACCACCACCGTGGTACATTCTTCTACAGCTTCCGGCCGGACGCTTCTTGAATCGGCGAACTGCGCGTCATCCATCTTCAACGTGGCGTGAGGGGAAATCGAAGGCAGGACGTTTCTATCTGGCGCTCCGCTGCCTCTTTCGTCCTGCGTTTTGGCGTCCGCCTTGCTCGGCGTCACTGCGACCTCGTCCAGGAGCACTTTCATCCCAACGCCGTCGATGGCGTTCAAGATCTGCCCGAGCTCTTCAGTCGAGGGTTGACCGGCCGGCCCGCCGAGGGCGCGGATGCTCTTCCTGCCGTCGTCGAAGATCGTGGTGGCGTTCGGAGCGGTGGCCGCCGTCGACACGGGGGCCACTGACCTGACAACTGTGGCCCCGGTCTTTGGGTCTCTCTCTACCTGGACCGCCAACATCCCCAGGACTGCAATCACAAGACACAAATGACAAGTTCCAGGACTCTCAGAGAATTTACACGTCCAGATTCTCTGTTCAAACTGAGCCCAGACTGTAATTAAAAGGTGAGCGGCAGGTCAGAACAGAGCTTCATCTGGCTGATGTGAGCCGACACAACAGAACTTCTGGGAACACAATCAGCATTTTTGATTCCCCCCCCCCCTCTACACAGTCCTCCAGTGGGCATAAAAAATGTACGAACTGAAATAACAAGTTGGCTAAATATAACGTCGTTCACATGCAGGCCATTCGCTGTGGTCCCGTCATTAAGCCGCACCCCGAGGGGAAGAACTTAGACCGAGCAGCTCCCCATAAATAACATTGCTGGCAGAGAACAGAGCGACTGGAACTAATAACGCCAGACAGTCTTCTGAAATAAAGCTAAATCATCGGAAATCTCACCTGATCGGCCGTCTTCCCTCATTTCTTGGAACATCTGTTGTGACATTTTCTTTCTTTATTCCCTGAAAAAGAAAGCGTACATGCTTTGTTTGTAAACGTGAATGTTGATGAATCAGCACAATTAATCTTTTCAATGACATTTGTATGTATATTGAAACTATATGTATGTACACGAGCATTAACTTAAAGTAAATTCATTACTACATTAGCTGCAGTCAGCTGCAGCCCAAGACGTTTCATTCTGACACATGGTCGAGATGATTTACGTTTTTCAGTGTGGAAGAGATGTGATTTCAGTGGAATTGAATGTACAAACTGATCAGAATATTACAGCGAAACCTCCAGTGGAGCGGACGGGCAGTGTCAAAGCAGAATTCACCAAGATTTAGGCAACGTGAGCTGAGTTCAGACCCTCGTGAGACCGGTTAGTTTGTTAATAATCCTTTTCAAGCACATTTCTATCTTGGCTTACATGAGAAAGCTCCTCATCAGTTATATTTCTCTGCAAAGTCCTTTTTAGAGAGAGACGGTGCGACTGGTTGGAGGTAACAGGAGCTCAAATTGATACAGATATGAAATCTATAAAAAAAAAGACCGAAAAACAGAGTGACAATGGCACAAATAAAAACCTTGATGGCTTGAAAACAGCCTTTCATAAGGATTTAGAGTTGTAGGTTAACGAACGCCGACAGCCAGTCGTACAGTTCCTATTCGTTATTATTGATCAGTAAGTTAATGCTGCCCATCAACTATTATTATTGTTGTGTTTCTTTTGAAAAGCACCAATCACTGCACACCGAAAACACCCCAGAAGACCTGCACCTTTAGGGATTATCGAATGTTTCTGTCTGGATTGATTCCATAAAATTCCTGTTTTTCCACATATGTTCTGATGTTGTATCATGAATGTTGGATTATACATCCGGGCTGCATCTTTCTGCTGCATCTTTCACTTTCCATCTACAGTCTAAAACCTTGTATTCAAAGATATTCTGCAGTATCTACTCATGTGGACGTATTTCACTTAGTGGTGTGTTAAATTGTTACTGACTGACATCAGGGCTTGGTTTTTAGTTAAAGTCATGCCTGATGTCCCCTTTGTCCCCAGTTTGTGTGGTAAAACGCTGACTGGATAAAAAGTGTTGGAAGTTGTCGTACGGCAGAAAGAGTCTCACGGAACGAGAATAATGTGGTGGAGATGCTTCTCAGCCATGACTCCATTCTGTCACAGGGATTTAACTTATTCTTCTTCAGGCAAAGACTTAGTTATGGCAAATTATCATCTGCCAAGAGAGAATGGATTCCAGGCAGGCGTGGAGCTGAGAGTGACAAAGTGGAGATGGGAGCTGATGGGAAGCTAATGATGATGACAGCACGGCTGACTTCTTCTTACCTTCTTCGTCCTCGTCAGCCGCAGCCTGCGGCCTGAAGAAATGAGACCGTTTGAATTGATATCTACAGTCCGACATGTAAAGCGGACATTGAGCCTGCAACTTCAAACTTGTGCCTCCCCTCCCCCGGGCGCCCTTCTGGTTCGTGCCCCGCCATTAAATATTTCACGGCCAGTCTGAGAAGTTGACGGACCAAGCTGAGGCCGTCACGTTCCGGGAGTATGTTGCCCGACAGTAGTTTTGGTGCTGCTGCTGGCTGCCTGAGTGAGACGGAGCGACATCTGGTCTCGATGAAGGGTGGTGCATTTGGTGGAGGTCAAAGTTCAGGATGTTTTTGCTAAATGTAGAATAAAATTCATAGAAAAAGGAATATTGTAAATTTTCCTCTTGAATTCTTTTGGGTTTCCACTGTCTGCACTGATAAAGGTGATTATTGCTCAACAATAAGGAATTAAGCATCTTACCAATGAAACTATGTGAAAACAAAACTTTGAATTATGACAAAATCCTGACATTTGCATTGAAACTATCTTATAATATAATTCAAGATACCCTGGCTGCTCCATTCTATCTCATTTGATCCATGTATATAAAGCAGCCTTATGGCATGATGCTGCCACCACCGTGCTTCACAGGAGCCACAATTTGTAGTTTTTCATGTGCTGTGTGTTGGTCTGTTGTAGACTGAGCCATTTGGTTTTATATATATATATGTGTGTGTGTGTGTGTGTGTATGTACATCCAGTGTAATAGAATCCAGCTACAATGGATGTGGATAAAACAAAGAAATACATAAGCCAATAATAGTGTAAATATGAGAAAATATGTCAAATTAAATCAAAAGTAGAATGCAATATACCAGTGTTTCTTCATCACACAGACTTTTAAACGTCCTAGTATATATAAAACCATAACAGCAGAGTGCGCTCCATAGAGATGTTAACTGTTGGTTTAAATGAATGGACAAACAACAGTTTCAGCTTTGAGCCATGTGTCTGTTGGTCCAGTTAGTAAAACAAACATGTAGGTAAAGCGGAGAACAGCATCGTCTCTCCAATCCCGGCTCCCGACCAGCTGCCACAAACACAGAGGGAGGCGTCGTCGTACCTGCAGGCTAAACTCCATTCAGCCACAGCGAGGATGGTCTGTCCCTGCCGCGAGCGGCGCGCACGCCGGAGGTGGCGGGTGGAGGCAGGAGGCAGGACTATGCTTGTGTGGGAGGCCGTTACACCGTGCATGATGCAGCACGGGCAGCCACTGGCGGCGTGGATAATGCAGGCCGTGATGTGGTGTTTATTTTCAAAAACAAGCACACCCTGCAGGGAAGACTGCAGCAGCTAATGGTATGCATGGCGGCTCAGTGCAAAGGATCCCCAGCTAATACCCAAACCCTTCGCCTCTCCCTCTCTCTGAGGCGGCTCCTTATTTTCAGCACAGAGTTTTAATTAAATCTGGATTCACTTCCTCCCGCTGGACAGGTTGACATAGAAACAAGGAAACTCTGGTTTCTGGGTGAGGAGACCTGTCCAGACTCAAACATGGCGTGTGACTGGAAAACACGTCGCTGTCGTCCAGACGAAATCAAGACACTGATGAAGTTGTAGCCGACCCCACCCAGAAGATCTGAACTTACACATCAGCTGGAAAACATCTCAGCTTGGCAGCTGCAAAACATGACATAATGCGAGGGTGGGAGGTGTCACCCTTTGACATGAAACAGCTGGAAAAACAAAAAGTAAATCTCTCTAATTCTTATGTTCTGTATATCTACATTTTTAATAATACACTCGGCTGTCACCTCAAGTTTCACCTCAAACCTCTTAAAGACCCCTTGAAATGATATTCGACTGCCGTTCTATTGGTGTTGGATTGACAATTTCAGCAGATGTGAGATGGGCTTAACATTTCCACCCAATATCTGAAGAAAGAAACCCCCTCCATTCCATCATGAGTCACTGAAACAGCTTTACAGGAGGAGAGAAAGAAGAAAATTCATGGAAAAAATATTTAGAGGTATCTCAGTGACAACTCCATAGATGGAAGAACGAAAAACGTGCTTATCGTTTTGTTTTACGTAGATTTTCATAGCTAGAAATGAATATGGTAACGGGTATAACGGTTACACGACAGTGAGATACTGTAGCTGTACTTGAGCTTCAAGACTTCAACTGTCAAATTGCTAAAAGTCTCACTGAATGATTGTCTGTTCTCGAAATATGGGCGAAGCAGTAACTACCAGTTGTGCTGGGAGGCCGTTATCGTTGACTGTTGCCTGTAGTCTGTAGTCTCGTCATATCCTCATTGACCTGTTGGTAACATAGACTTTTTCTGGCGTCTTTGCACCCACTCCCACTCATTGTCCTCCACTTGACCGCCTGAAGGGAGGGGAACTCTATTGTCTCTATTGTTTGACAGAAAACATGTATTTAATCAGTGTAAAAACCCCGCTTTTAAAAGAATTAAGCACCTCAGGCTGGTCGCTGTCTCCCTTTAAGCTGTATATTTTGTCATTGCTGTACAGCTGCCACGGAAACAAGCAGAAACTAAACCTCCATCATATTGTGAGGCTTCACCTTCCCTGTAATTCACTCCTGTTTGCAAAAATCCACACATTTCTGTATTTACTTTAACACTGCTTACCCAGAAGGGAATCCTATTCTTCCAATACAATACTAATGCACATTTGTAAAAGTTAACAGCTTGTTCTTATGCATTTTTCAACATTTTATACAATACTCCAAAAACAAAACCAATTCTTTTTAACATCAAAACTGTAAATTTGGTCGATTGCGTCCCGTCTCGGTGCAGTTCTGTGTTTTGTATCTGTTATAGGTGGGTCCAGGAACAAGAACATGTAGCTAAAGTGGATAACGGCACCTTCTTCTTGATAAAATACGGCGTTTCACATTGTTTGCAGGCCATTTCTGCTCCCCCGATCACACGTCAGTATTTATTTATTTTCACTACTTACTGAAAAAGGCCCGATTTCAACATTTTACATCATGTCTTAGTGTACTATTATGTTTGAAACATATTGTTATACTCAATTTCAGTTTGCGTGTGCCAACAACATTTTTCTCCTACTTGATTCACCTCTGCAGAGTTCTGCGCCGTGTGTCTGTGGTAGGTGGATCTGGGATTAAAACAGACCCACTCAAAGTGGAAATCACCACTTTCTGTTGCAAACAACAAGCCTGCAGGTCATTTCTGCTCCCCAGATCGCACATTTCTTAACTTATCTCATCACTACTTACCCCTCACAGTCTTCTTGTAAGATACCTCCTAACAGCAAAATTAGTCCGAAGTCGGGCTTTTGTGAAGTGAAGCTCTCTTCCCTTTTTGCAAACTCTACAGAGGGACTTGAACGGAGAAGCTCGCGTTCATTGCCGTAGGTTACACCCGCTTTATAATATGATTCTGTGGCAACACCCCTTTGCTGTCATGCTCCCTCAAGACAAGGACTTCTTATGTCTGAGAGCAGCAGACTGAAGCGACTGAGGGAGGGTGAGAGAGAGAGAGAGAGAGAGAGAGAGAGAGAGAGAGAGAGAGAGAGAGAGAGAGAGAGAGAGAGAGAGAGAGAGAGAGAGAGAGAGAGAGAGAGAGAGAGAGAGAGGGGAGATATTTTTAGGAGAAGCAAGCGATTAAAGCGAGGAGATGCAGCTGGCCAGAGTGCAGGCATGCCGAGAGAAATAGTTCAGTGACACAGCACATTGCATGCATGCTGCCGCCGAATCCGTCCCACCAATGCAAGCTGTGAACATGGCGAGGTCCACTCCGGGGCCCCTCCGTCTCCGGTGAAGTGGGTCGAGCTGTATCTACGTTCGAGACTGAGGTCAGGCGGGGTCCACTCTCAGCCCCGAAACCTTTCATTTCACAGACCAGTGCTTATCGGCCAGAGAGTCGACCGGGGGGATGTTCTTTGCACGCTCACTTCGGGCAGCGCCCATCAAGCCGGACCGACTCCACCGAAGCGACATAAGACAATGTCGGCGCCGTAAGATTGTTTTGACGTGAGGGGAAAGTTCAAGTTGGTTTAAAGGCGGACTGAAGTGGACAGTAAAAGGGCAAAAGTAAGCGAGGGAGAGGGACGCTGTTACAGCTGAGGCTCGCAGTTGGTGCTGGTCTGCTTTGGCGAGAGTGTAAAACAAAGCAAACTGTGGGTTTATGGGGCGTTTAAAGAAAACGTTCAGAAAATAAACTTGTGTGATTTGACTTAATACCAACATTTTTATTATTATCTCAAATATAACTTCAACCAACCATGCAACAAAACCAACTAACCAACCGATCGACCAAGCATCCAACCAATCAAGCAACCAAGCAAGCAAGCAACCAACTAACTAACCAACCAACCTACCAACCAACCAACCAACCATCCATCCATCCATCCATTTTCTTCCGCTTATCCGTTTCCGGGTCGCAGGGGTGACAGTCTGAGCACTGTCACCCAGATCACATGGCACCAATTGAGAACCTTCCTGCAGGTGGTGAGCCCACGGGAAACCAACCACCCAAACATTTTTAACCCAACATTTTTATTATTATCTCAAATATAACTTCAACCAACCATGCAAAAAATCAAGTAACCAACCGACTAACCAACCAAAGTACCAAGCAACCTTATACGACTCTTAAATTTCTCTTAAATCTTTAGTTTAAATGGTTTGCTTTGAAAAGTTTAGGACATATACTCTCTCTCTCTCTCTCTCTCTCTCTCTCTCTCTCTCTCTCTCTCTCTCTCTCTCTCTCTCTCTCTCTCTCTCTCTCTCTCTCTCTCTATCTATACTGTATATATGTGTGTGTGTTTTACTTAGTCTCCAGGAACAATCCTGGTGTTTTCTATGTTCTATGTGACTCCAGCCACAGCATCACCCAGTTGAAGAGAAAAGTGACAAGTGGCTCAAACTAAGCCAAATATTGGCGACGTCCCTCCCATCAATATTCACGGGGAGACAAATTCAAAGCTTTATTGTCCGCTGGAGGAGCAGACTCACTCAGTGAAACAAACAGAGAGGAGGAGAGGTGGTGAACAGGCTGAGCAGTACTTCATCGATATTGATTATCTTACTTCCTGACTCACAGATCAAACATATTGGAGCCCTGGCCAGGACCGAGTGTCAGCTCAGGCAGGCAGAGCGGAAGGAGGTCAGCCGGCGATGTGAAGCCGTGGACACAGTCCCATTCCCCTCCCATTTACCTCTGAACCTTCCCCACGTGGTCCATGGAGCGAAGCGTACCTCGGCTCGTACCTCTCATAGGAGGAAAAACAAAAAAAAACAAAATCCTTCTGGAAGAAAGGCCGACGTGAGCGTTCAAATATAGACGCTCCAATTAAATGCTAACTTCCCCCGTGAACTGGAACCGAGACGTTCTGAAACCGCGAGGTTCGACTTTTTCCACTGTTGATGTGCGCAGGAGCCTCTAATAAAGCGCGGCTCCTCGCTTCACGACACTGTGACAGACTGCGGATTTTTGTGTCACTTCAAAGCTTCTCACTGCATTGGACCGTCGCTTTGAAGTCGGCAGGCTTAAAGACCCTCTGAGATGGATCATAATTCACCATTTATGACTGTTTGTTAGTTCAGCAGAGATAAGGGAGTGTCTGCTTTGGGTCGCAGTGGCTTTCCTCGATTAGCCAAAGTGCTGCCCAGCTGGAGAGCAATAACTCGCCATCTCTTCGTATGTGAAAATGAGGCATGGGAGGTTTCCTAAAACTCCCCGTTTGCTCTTTTTTGACCCCAAATGGGATACGGCAGAGATCTCTCTGCTTTCTATACACCAAGGCCCGTCTGATTACTCCAATTATAGCCAATCAGAGAATATTCGTAATCTGTCAAAAGTTGGCTGATTGACGCCGATGTTCACGCTTACTTTTCACAAATCCAGAGAATGTGGTGTTTTTTGTGATGTCCTTGTGTAACGTATCCAGTAGAGGACGCTCCGACTCCTTTCATGTTGCGCTCCATTCGCACAGCAGAGTGAAGTAGTCAAGAGTGAAAAGCGCATTTACTGAACTCAAGTTTCCCATTTTCGATGGCGCTTCTCGTTGTGTCATTCACGCTTGACTGGTTAAGTTCGTTTTGCGTCCAGGATCTTATCGCTGCTGCCACGTCGGCCAGACGTCACCATCTTTGATGTGTCAGATCTAACACACGTCATTAATGATCAACATAGTTACGCTGACGCCTCATCCCCGCACTTAAGACTTAAACCAGCCAATTTATCGGTTATCATAATTTTTAATTTATATCTATTTTAACACATAAAACATGATTTGTTCCCAAAAATCTCAATTCTGTCATTTCACCCTTTGACAGATCCCAGTTTGGCAACATTACCGGTTTGAATGATCGTATTAGCTCTTCGTGTGTTCTTATTGAAAAATGTAAAGGATAGAGTTTATTTCAAAGCCAGCCTGAAAAACTGAACTCAAATGATATTCGATAAGTGCTTTTATTTAAGATTTTCGTTTGTGGGATTAGGAATATTTTTCATGGCTACATTTTGAGACCAATTTGATTCCATGTTACGGGTATTTTTGTAATGACCATGTTTCGCCGGCGTGTTTGACTTTTCTTAGTCCGCTGCTGATTAACCCTATTAAAGTCTGTGTACCGATTCCTCATGGCCACAACTTGGATAAAGCAGATGCTATATGACCCAAACTCATGATAAGCAGAATGTGCACTCAGCGGTAGTCATTAGTGATTACTGGGCCCTAAGGTAATCTGGTATTTGGCAAGTCTATTAGTCCTTAATAGGTCAGACTAATAAAGGTTCATTGTACTCCTTATCCTCGTGAAAATTATCAAAACCACTCAAAGCTAGTGGTAAATATCCATGCGAATGAATTGAACTTGTGTTTAAACATAGTTAGTTAGAAGCAGGATGACGAGTTGTCTTACAGTTCTTTTATTTCTTCAGCTTACCGACAACTTTGCCACTGAGAGTGAAGGTATTCGGCACCAAGAAGAAGGCACTGCACAGATCCCAGAAGATGCAGAGATCAAGCCTAATTAGACGTCTGAAGCGCACCAATATCCGCCGAGGCCGCAGGTGGGAAGTCGGCTGCGTCTTTGTGACACGTGAAGGGGGAGTAATGAGGCGCTGCTCCCGTTCATGACAGGGCTGCGCCGCTGGGAGGCTTCGCTCAGTTTGAACATGACAAAGAAGCTCATCGAGAAGCACAAGGTCACCAACAAAACCCCCGGAGAACCTCCGTCTCCTCGTGACAGCAGCCTCGGCCCGTTCTTTGTGCACGAACGCAGCAAGCCTCGGAGTGAGGGGACATGAATATGATACCATATGTGTGATGCCCCGAGGTTCACGAGACGAGAAGTGGGTGACACGGGGTGGGTGACGCCTTGTTGGAAGAGAAGCCAAGATTTCACAAACACCATTATTCTCATGGTTGCCCCGTGGAAACCAACTTACATGATGGATGGTAATCAGTTGAGACCGTGCACATCGCTCGCCGTGGACACCATGAGACAGCGAGGCGGCCCAGAGGGAGACAGAGAGGGCACCGTCTTATGGAAGGAGAGTGAAAATAAAGGAAGACAAACAGATGTGGATTAAATTCCATGGAGAGTTCTGGCCCAGGAGAAATCCCCCATGGTCAAAAGAACAGAACAGCAAGTCTCTTTGAATCATGCACATGACTCGTGTTTGTAACTGCAGCCGTTCAGCGGGCTGACACAATCTCTTTATGATAGAATGCGACTCGGTGAGCAGGGCCTGGAAATATAGACGTCAGTATTCACTGCATCTTAATCCGAAGATTAAAACAGGACAAAAATCCACTTTCAATTCATTTTTTGGGGGGAGAAATCCGCTCATGCATTGATTCCTGGTGAGATGTGGACGTGACGGCTCCTCCTCCCGATTCCCTGCATGAGTGTCCTCCAACTGGCATGGCACTTTGGTTCCAGCAGCTTATTTCAGAGGCGATCATTGATTTGGTTCAGCCTTCATTTTCTCCAGGTCCAATATCCACTTAACTCCCACTTCATCCAGATGAGGGTTGCAAGGTTTGGAGATATTTTTAATTCACATTGAATAACGAGCAGTCTCAAATCAGCTAATGAACACACATTCAGGGATATAATGAGCTGCTCTAGTTGTCACAATGCAGCCCTTCCCAATCGCACTCAAATCCACTTTACAGAGTCTAAAACATCAACTTGAGGACAAAATGTTCAGTTGCTGCCTGATAGTTTAGAACCAACATCAGGTGCTCTGATAAAGAGATGATCAGTTATTTTCTCCCCATTTGTCAGTGGTCATAATGTTATGGCTGAATTGTGTACATGTCAGAGTCAAAGTGAATTTTAATGCAATAAATAAACAATAGATGTGTGCATTTCAAGCAAAATTAGTCAAATTAAGAGTCTTGGTAGCAAGAAAGCTTTAATAAAGAAGTTTGCATCATTGGCTCTCAGGCTGGACGAAGCATTATCAGTATTTCCAGGCCTTTATAAAACCACCAAATTCCATCGACCCAAAACTGATTTTTCTTGACAAATCTGTGAGTTGCTGCTCCTTCTAGTTTGTTCTCTGTTGTGAGTTTGGTCTTACATCACCAAAGTTACACAACGGCACCAGCACACTAACTAAAGGAGGCATGAAGACCGGTGATGTTATGGAGTTTTTCTAGTTTCTTTTGTCAATGGAGTTTGTTTTATGAGGAGAGAAGAAAAGGGTGGAACTACTTCACTTCCCTGCTGGGAAGATGAACTGATAGAGAAAGAAACTGTAACTTCACCCGACTTTTTAAAGTTGGTTTTAAACGTTATTTAAAATGAATGGTGGCAAGATTGGTCAGATTCTTCACCGCTTTGCTTTCCGTCGTCACACGTTTATTCTCTGTTTTGGTGGTTGAGAAGATTTTGGCAGGAAAGAAGGATGACACAGAGGAGAAAAGGTTGAAAGCGTGTGTTGCTTACAGGAGGGGAGGAATCGGATCTGCTCCCGCCGTCTCCTCTCCCCAGGGGTTCAAAATGGCCTTTTACTGCTGTCACTTCCTTTTAACACACCGCTCAGTGTTCAGGTCTGGCGAGAAGTGACAGCCAGCGCTGAGGTTGGAGCGGGTGTGACCACCTTCAAGATGAGAGGACGCTTCATGGAGTACAGTTTAAGCTTTCTGCTGAATGAAGAGGGCCTTGAATCTTTTGTGACTTTAATCCCAATGCAAGAAAATAAGGTTTAGATCGTATCACCTGCTCTGCTCCTGTGTGGCAAACTGATCACGGCTTTGGAGAGCGAGGTCAGATCTGAGATAAAAAGAAGAAAAACTTTCAGTTTAGCTCAAACTGGATTCCGATTGCAATCAATACCATGGTACTGTCTCCGGCCTCCAAGCATCTATAATTGACATTCCTGAAATGATAACATTAGGCACAGCATAGATTTGTACAGAAACATGACGAAGGAATGTTTCAGGAGGTAATGGGATGGATTTTTCAAGCACGATTTCTTAATATGTGAAGTTTAATGCAGCGTTTATACCCTTGGTGCAGTTCCCCAATCAAACTCATGTTTCGACTTAGCGGGAGTAAACAGGATTATCCCGTAAAGTCAGACGTGAAGGCGAGCCATGCCGTCCTAGTCCACACCAAAGTGGAAAGAGAAGCCTCTGACTTAGAGATTTCATGTTCCGATAGTTTATTCTCGTGCTTGCCTCCGTGGCAAGGCACAAAGATCACTATCTCCGGAGCCCGATTTTATTATAATTAATTATTATTTTTCTTCACCGATTCTCAATGCATACCTAGTCCTGCACTGTTGGGAGCACGGACACAAAGAGGTCATCATGGAAAGAGCCCAATCCCAGACTGGAACCGGGGTCCTTTTGCTGTGAGGGGTGAAGTGCGAATCACTACCATGTGGCCTTTTGTGTTGAGTCTATGGGAGTAAAGTTGTACTCTGTTCCATTTCTGGACGAAGTTACAGAGAAACTTCTTTATAACAGCTGAACTTATTGATTTTGGACATTTAGTTGTTTGTTTTCTGGTTTGTTTTTGTGTTGACTTAGACTTTTTTTGGTAGTGAAATACAGTCTGAAGTGAAGACTTCAACAAACTCTGTGTTTCAGAGTTGAGTTCCAGGAGTTGTTAACCTACTTTGGGTTCCACTTCTTGAAATCTGGCTGATTTCTTTCAGGAAGTATTAGCGCGAAAACTGTTGCCAGCTGTTTCAGTGTCTCTAATTGATGTTTTTGGGATTGAATACGTTATGTGTGTGAAAGTGGTGACTTGTAAAGATAAACCCAGAGAAATGTGTTGACTGCCCTCCTTTCACGGGGCGTCTTCACGCTTTGACGAATGTTTCTGATGTGAGTCAGATTCGGTGAGTAATGACCATCCACAGTGTGATAACGTTTACTTCGATTCTCCTCCTCAGAAGATTTCAGTATAGCAGCATGTTAAAGAGTCGTCTTTAATGTGTTAATGCTGACATATCTAATTATGAAGTTATATGGCATTCTTAATCCTGAATTATCGTCAGTAACATAGCCTTTCGTTCCACAGATAATTTCAAGCTATGGGGAAAACAAGTATGAAATCTGACAGGCCAAAACCTGGAACATAAAAAAACCCCAAGTGTTTTCATGTACCGAGCGCTGAATCGGTATTTTACTTTGGCGAGTTTTACCGTCACGTCCAAATTGGACGGTCTTTGTCAGAGCAGTAGAAGCGTCGCTCTCTCAACTCTCCACATCACATTGTGACGTCTGCGTCCACGCGTGCAGATCCAATGGTGTGACATCAGATCACATCCCCTCCGTCATCCCGCGCCGGTACGACCACTTAACTGTCTGCTTTCATGTGACTCTCTCTTCATCCCGGGCCCTCGAGGTTCCGGCTCCGCCTCCAGGCGGGTTTGTTTTCCGCGGAGTTGTCACTTCACGGCGCAGATTGTGAGCCGCTGTGTGCGTCTCCCTTCAAAGGCCTGCGTGCGGCCCGATGTCGGCGTCACTTCACTCCATCGTTGGCTCAAATCGGCATCAAAGCCGCAGACGATGCTGCGGCAGACGGCTGCCGTGTGCTCCGCTGCCTTGTTTGTCGGAGGCTCTCTGTCAAGTACTTGTTAATTAGGGAGAAGGGAGGCCCGAGCTCCCCGACAGGCTGAGTGCTTTCCCACGGAGCCTTCAGTGGTTCAGCCCTTCCCTTCCTCCTCAAGTAGCGGATCAGTGGAATATGATGTTTGTGTGCATCTCCGTCTCTCGCTCTCCGTTTTCACTCGCTCCCCTGAGCACACTCGGAATCTCTCTCAGATCACTCCTCGGTGTGCGTGCCGCACGACGCAGATGTACTTCCTGTTTTGCTCCAAAGGAAAATGATTGGGAATGAGTCCAATCGTCCTGCAGAGCGAACGATGGGCAGCTGCTGTGAGACCGGTGAGGAGACGTCAGTCAATGATGTAAAAAAAGACCGAGGGGACCATGACTCTTCATAATTGAGGTTTTATTGAAACTGATTACATTATTGATTGAGCAGTTTCAGAAGAACACACTGAAGCCTGTGCAGAGACTGTTCGGGGTGTAAACTGCCTTCACGCCGCTGGAATCAGCACCAGCTCCCTTCGACTCTGAGTCATCATCATCATGGCTTGGCTTTGCCAATGAAGGTCATGATGTTGTGGTACACTCGCGACTAATGAGGCCGATACGGGATCGACAGGTCCGGTTTCAGTGGCGTGTTCGGTGTCCGGCACCGCTGCCACACGATTCTTCCTCGATTGTGGCCGTGGGAGTGTTCTCCAAGGAGAAAACAGCCCTGATGTTGGTGTGCAGCCAGGTAAGTGTAGACCACGAGCACTGAGCGACTTCTTGTCACGGGGAGTTGGTCCTCTAAAGGCATCAGTTGATGGACGAACTCTGTCTTTTAGTTGTCTGACTTCTTGCCTATAGAGCGGGGCAGCCTCTGGAAAGCATGATGCAACACGCTGTACGGCAGGTGGAAACCTTGTGATGATCTACCGCGTAGCCACGGAACCGACTTCAACACTGAAACCAGAGTACAGACAGGGAAGACATGGAACTCTGCTGCTCAGGATGATCACACCCATATAAGATAGGGGCTGTGGCTCGCTTTGGAGAGCAGTCGTCTCGAAATCGGAAGGTTGCTGGTTTGATTCCTATCTCCACGCTGGTTTGATTCCTATCTCCACGTGCCCACATGTCTAAGCTCTCCTTGAGCAAGACACTGAACCCCAATGAACCCCTTTTCCACCCAGTCCATCCCAGTGGATGGACTGGGTGGAAAAGCGCTGTAAAAGTGTAAATCCATTTCCCATAAGATAATTACTATTGCATGTCATGGATGAAAGTAAGAAAAAGCTTGTTCAACCCACCGTCAAGGCATCTTCTATTCTATGGGAGGTCAAACACAAATAACGAATCAAATTAATATGAATATGAATGTGTCTCTGTGTTTGACCTGTCCAGGTGTAATCTGCCCTTCAAAAGGATTAAATGTCCAAACATAGGCAAGATGTGGAATGATCCCGGATGGGTTTTTTTTATTTAAAGATGTTTTGTAGAGAGCAGATCGCCGTGTTCAGGGAGAAATATTAGAATCGTGTTCCCCGGGACAAACTGACACACATGCAGAACAACAGTGGCTTATTATAGATGAGATAAATTTATAATGAGCAGAGCTGAAGTCAATTTATAGCTCGGCATACCTTCAGGTGGACGGCAGCTTGAATACCAGGAAATCACAAACACCAATAGATTATTTAAAAACATGCATTAAATGCTAATGGAGAAAAACTGGAGATAAGATGTAATCCTACAGATATAAACTACATCGAAGAATCAAACCAGGGTATTCTCACTGTGACAGACACACACACACACACACACACACACACACACACACACACACACACACACACACACACACACACACACACACACACACACTAGTAGTAGTTATTTTTGCTGCATTATTGGTGGAAGTGCAGGACGAATCTGACCCATTTCTGTTGATGTTTGTCATTTTCCTGAGGAGACTGTAGTCAAAAATACTTCAAATGACATGAGTCTGCCACTGTTCAGCAGATTCACCGTGTGTGTGTGTGTGTGTGTGTGTGTGTGTGTGTGTGTGTGTGTGTGTGTGTGTGTGTGTGTGTGTGTGTGTGTGTGTCTGGTGTGCCCACAGTTAATGTGCCATGGCAGTAGTTTAAAGTGGCGGCGTCATAACGGATGCGGGAATCGCCACTTTGGCGTGGCCTCTGGGGGAGACGATATTTAAATGCCGACATTGTTGCATTTATTCCTGGTGCGACCCGCCCGACAGATAACGCACGAGTCGCCTGGAAAACCAGTTTAATTTACCAGAAGAAGCGGCGCGCTGAGGGGGAGCGGCCAAACATCCACAGCAAACTAGACCACAAGACGTTGAGACCTAAATATCGAGTAAATAAGTGATGGGGTGCTGATGTCCTAGTTTGAATGTTAGAAGTACTTTTCTGGCTTTTATGTGTGTGCGTGTTTTTTTAAAACTCCTAAAATAAGCGTGGCTTTGCTCGGGTCAGAGGAAGCTGACTCGAGCAGGACAAATCTCGCCGGATTCCTAATCCTTTCTCACACTCGGACTGCTGTTTGTACATTTCTGAGGATTTCGCTTGAACTCTCACGACCACTGAGACTCTTCTCTTCTCCCTAAAAACTGCTTGATTATGTGCAGGAGGTGGCGAGAAGGTCGTGGGTTCAAATCCCTTGTGTGTGGAGTTTTCATGTTCTCCCCTTGTGTGTGGGGGTTTCATCCACAAGCTTCTTCTTGATTGTTTGTTTTTTTTAAACTTTCCTCCATTCAACAATTCCATTTGATTGTTTAGGGGGCCTTCAAAGGATCCCTGCAGCTCGCTCACAGCTGCTCTCCACATTTTAATCCACTCAATCAAATTACAAGAGGCGAGAAATACACAGTCGCTAATAGGAGCTGAATTAAAGCAAATATAATCAGACATCTGCTGCTTTTTTCGAGGGAACATGTGTGTCGACGAGTGTTCAGCTGAGGCCTCAGTTAATTTGGTTTGGCTGTTTGGGGACTTTGCTGACATCTGAACCTGTGTTTTTGGATTGAGGTTTGCGTATGAAGAAGTCGAGGGATTGAGATTGAGATTAGGTAGTGCAGTGTTTTTTTTTCTTTTCTCTTTTTGGGGACTACTCAGAATAAACGTGTACTAGAATAAAAAAAAATTGTGCACGATATGGCTGATCAACAACCAAACTAGTGATCTTTGGGACAATCATGCACTTTAAAATATAATTAAAAAAAAAAAGGCACTTTACCTATGTCAGACTACTGCGTAAGCACTTTATGGTAGGTTTTTAGGAAGAATTATTTTATCGTCTTTGACTTTGATTTACTGTTTTTATATGTTTTTATTGTTTTTATATGTTTGTAACCTTGTTTGGTTTTTATGTGAGACAATGGATGGAAATTAGCCTTGCGCTAAATCCAGCATATTTACAGGAACCTCATGAAGAGATGGCCTGTTTATTAATATGCACTGTTCCTGTCTAAATAAACTAATAAAGGAAATTAAATGAAATATCCATCCTTCTTTGGTTCAAGTGAAAGCACATTGTTTGTGCTGTCTTTGTGTGAGAAAAGTTTCGTTTGGGAGAAGAGGTAAACTTGAAGCGCTGAGGGAAGAAAGTGCTGCTTCTGTATGTGGATGTGTCGACCAGCGTTCGTGACGTTTTGGTAAATCAGAGATCAGAACCACTGACGCTGACGGTACTTTAATACGTCCTGCTTATCTAAAAATCCATGCATAATAAATACACCTCTTAATGGAAAACTGTGTTCCCTGAGGTCAGTGCAGTTTTTTTCTTTTTTTCTTTTTCGGGACTACTCAGAATAAGAGTGTACAAGAATAATCAGTGTTCAAGGTGTTTACTTGCATCATTCACCAGGGGACGAGACGTCATCGTGATGATTAAAGCAGACAGCGAGTGAACTGAGGAAGTGGATGCTTTTCTCAGTTTTAGCTGTGGACCCTCGCATCTGACCATTTATGTGTCACGTTGTCATTACATGGCACAGAACTGTCTTTCTGATCCTGGAGGCTTCTTCATGACAGGAGTGGTCTTTGATTTTAGTGGCTTCTTGAAACAGGAAGATCCACACTGGAACTCTATAAATAATTATTTAAGAATGGCTGAAGAGTCTCTCTTGATCTAATTATCCATGAGCTGAGATGTTCATGGATGGACAGATCAAGATGTGTCGGTGGCTGTACATGGACATGGACCTGAACAGTATTAAGCAGGTGGTCATGATGTCATAGCTTCATTGGTTGCTGCAGAACAGCCATCTTTTCCTTTAGTCAATGTAAGTTGCAGAGAGCTGTGGCCAATCCCAGCTAACTATTGGTGAAGGCCAAGTACAACCTGGACACGTCACCAGTAAAGAGCCCTAATGGGTTAATATGTTGAGTAACATCATCATGGTTAGACAATTTAATCAATAATAATATTTGAACTTTTCTGTCAAGAAGAGGAAAATGACACATGTGGCTAATATTATCAAAAGGAAGTGACCTGAATGTACCGTCACTATATGATGAGAAAAATTGAAGCCCCGTTTACACAACAGCGTTTTTCAGAACCGAAATTTCCCGTTGCCATTTGGGTGCGCGACGCCTCTCCATCCCCATGGAAACGGGGGGAAATGCAACTTTTTTGAATCACTGTAACCGCGCATCGCGGCTGTGGTAAATAGTTCTTCTGCACATGCTCAGTAGATGGACAATAGCAGTTTGTAAAATGGTAAATGGACCTCACTTATATAATATATTAATAATGCATTGTTTTTATGTAGCACTTTTCTGGTCACTCAAAAACACTTTACACTGCATTATTCATTCACTCCATACTGGATGGTGTTAAACTACGTATGTAACCACAGCTGCCCTGGGGCAGACTGACGGAGGCGAGGCTGCCAATCCGTGCCATCGGCCCCTCCGACCACTCACATACTGCATTCACCCAGACAGTTTGGGGTTCAGCGTCTTGCCCAAGGACACTTTGGCATGTAGGCAGGCAGAGATGGGAATCATACCTTTATCCTTCCGATTGGGAGACGACCGCTCTACCAACCGAGCCATGCCGCCCCAACTATTTCAACTGTGTGAGCATCGTCGGTCACATTCACACACTTTAACACTAACTACATCATTTCTGCCATTTCCATGTAAATGCTAAACTTTTATTGTGTGTGAACGTGAGCGTGTGTCTGTCTCTTTGTGATTTTGTGACGACCTGCCCAGGCAGGTAGCTAAGATCCACTCCAATACTGTCGGGAGCCCAAGTCGGTTAAATTGTTCTGGAAACTCAACGTCAAGATGGATTTTTGTAGGAGTGTTATTGTTGCCATTTACAAAATATGCGATAGTCTTGTGCTGAAACCAAGTAACTCGACATGCAACCTTCAGGTTTCCCCTGAGAAACTACTGGAGTTTATCAACAAAGCTAATCATTTGCTTCGTTCTTAGAAACTCTTTAGAAACACTTCACAAGGAAAGCCCTTGTGTCGTGTTTGCCCACAGGCCACTGAAATGGCAGCATCCACCAGCTTGGAGCAGAACTAAACCGTACACAACATAATCTTTTTTTTTTTTCTTACGAGGATAGGCGAAGAGCTTTCAAAGTCGTCTCAGCTTTAAAACACCATCTTCCACTTGCATGCTACCGGGTAAAGCTAATCTTTGTGCTAAGACGTTACGAGCCTACAGTTACTCTCTGCGGGATCCTTCCCTCCTGTTGAAGGGAATCAAAGAACTCCAGCAGCCTACGCTCCACCATCCACATGCACAGATTCCCCCACGTCCTCTGAAGGAAACACAGGATTTTTCTTTTTGCCAAAATGCGATTGATCCACCCACAAAGTAGCCAGAAGGACGTGACAAGCCGGCACTTTAACCGGCTCAGAGCGGGAACGTGCACCGTGACGCTTAGAGACAGGACGCAGATAGAGAGCAATTATGTGCAGTATTGTCTCTGCGTCCTCCCACTCTAACTGCAGACTGAACTCTGTCTTACTGTATTTGGAAGAACGGGACACGAAGCGCTGGGGGGGCTCAGATACACGCATGAATCTGATCTGAGTCCACGACTCATCCTGGCGACAGTCTCCGAGCTGCATCCGCTCACGCAAGCAGGGTTTCAGGTAAAGAGCTCACGGAGAGGATCTAATCAGCTGAAAACACTCCTGTTTCATGTTTAGTTTATGTTCGCGTTCAAGGCTACCCTCCCTCTGTCCCTGTGCCCTTCGCTCTGCGTCCCCCTGAGAGCGCAGGAAGCGAGGGGATCAGTGATGTCAGTTATAATGGCTTCACGGTGCATGAAAAAAGGATTACCATTCACTCAAAGGTCAATATGTGGAGCCAGCTTCAGTGTGAAAGCGATTAAAAGGGAATGTAACATGCATGTGCTTGCACAATAAATTGCAAAGAGCCAGAGCATTATGTCCACCTTATATTTCCTCGTCAAAATGCCCGTTCAGCAGCAAAAAAACATCTCAAACTGTTCATTCCGCAAAGCCTTCATGTATTTATCATCAGCAGGCAAAAAGAAGAAAAAAAAAATCAATTGGAAAAGAGGAATAACTATTTTCAGCTATAACTAAGATATTTCTGGCTCTGCAGCTGCACCTTCTTTAAATAGCCATTTTTCTGTGTGAGCTGCAGGATTCTTCATATTTCAACCCAATCTGTATTCCTGCCTTGCTTCTTCTTTGAAGCATAGTTTTACTTGTGAGCCCTGAGCTCAGCGTGAAGAGCAAACAGCCTTGATATGCCTCTGGCCCATATTCAGACTTAGACGATGCAAAGTGTTAAGTTTGAGCTTACCATTAAGATTTAAGAAATTAATTATCACAATTCCCGTTAAATTTACCTATTGAACGTCTTCAGAAAGGTCTGAGGTGGACAGTACCCGGATTTTATCTCACCATGTTAAATCAATTTGCTCATGATAACAGGCCACTAATCGCTTTCTCCTGGTGTTTCTATCAATAAACAAACAGTATTCCAAATACAGCGGCTAAATTATGGAGTTCAATAAGGACACAGTTATGATACTCAGTTCTATATTGCTGTGGACGTGTGATCAATTTGAGTGATTATCTGAGGGAACAAGAGGAGCAACACAAAGAAAACGTCTCATAAGGAAGTCTTCAGATGCAAGTTGTTGGGAGGCGGCGGAGGAAATGCCTCTCACCACAATAACGGCGGCATCTCGATTGAAAACAAACATGAACTAACGCAAATGTTTTCAGTTTGTTGTGCATCACATGTGATGCATTAATATATTAGCATGAACTACTCCCAGTGTATTGGAGAGTTTTTTTTTTAGATGAATAAAAAGGTTGTGCTTGCAGATCTTTTGTTTCCTTTTCCAAATCAAAAAGGAGGCCATGTGGACTGACTCTTGTAGTAACACAGGAAGCCTGGCTGCGCTCCAGCACTACATCACCTCTATCAGTGAGAAGAGTGGGCTCTGATGGCACATTCAACGTCTGAACAAGCGGACGAGGCTCCAATAAAAGGCTGATTTATGAGTCCCACACTGACCATATCTGTGGCACAGGCTTGCCCCTCATAACTGGGTCACCTGATGAGAGAGTAATGGGTCTGAGGGACTCAGCGTCTCATAAATTATGCAGTGGTAGAGAGGAAAAGACAAAGACGGAGGTAGATGTATGGTCTTCAGTCTGCGGAGGGTGGCAGGGGGAGTGTAAAGTGCCCAAGACACGTGAAGTGCTGTTTCAATTGGTCTGTGATGAGTGTAAAAGGCATTTCTGGGTTATCTGGAAGTAAAGCGGACAACAAAACTCAGGGTCCCTGTGGTGTCCATCCATCATGTTCGCAAAGTTGATTCACGGTCAGAGTCTGACAGCTCATTGTGCGCTGGAGGCTCCGGCAATACCGGGGCTCTTTTTCCAGCTTGTCAGCCCGCATCTCCTTAAAATGCTTCGAGGCCGCATGATGGACACCAACAGCCTGTGAGTTTAAACCGGGACGGCACAGAAATAGGTGAAGGCAGAGAGAGTGTTCTGAGGACGGGCGCTCGATGCAAAGCCCAGTGATTCATCAGACTCACCGAGAGGAAGAGATCAGGCATCACACAGACAGGGCGCGGAACAGAGGTGATAATTAAGTTGAAGCCAAAGTGTCACAATCACAGCCAGATACTCATTTTCACATCTATGAATTTGATGAGAAGAGCGACAGAAAGAAATGTATTTAAAGAAAGTTGCTGCAATAAGGTAGCACAGGAACAAATGTGTGCACATGAAAACCTCCTGGAGAAGAACCCTCCACAAAACCTTTATGTTGATGAATTAAGAGTATTATGTGTCTACGTTGTTTGTTCGCTTGTTTTTACTGTGTTGACATAAAATTGTTGGCCGAAAATGGAGGAAAAAAAACAAAAATCGATGCAGAATGTTCAGTCTTTAGCAGTGGCTTCGGAGTATCAACAACCACAATTCTAGATAAGTCACTGTGTTGAATATAAATAAAAGAGTGTGCAATATGTTGTTATTCTAGGTAGAGGCAGATCTCAGTACACAGTACTACAGCTGCGTTCAGTTGTCATCTTGTGGTATCAGATGATACATTTTGTGATAAGAGCTTTTTGCAGTGAATCTCTGTCTTCTTTGTCGTTCCTCTCCTTTTCTCACCCCTACCCCCCCAACCGGAAGAGCAGAAAGCCGCCACCTCTGACCCTGGTTCTGCAAAGGGTTCTTTTCATTTCCACGGCTGCTTATGCTTGCTCTTGTGAATTTGTTTGGGTTTTCTCTGTTAAAGTACCCTGAAATGACTTTGTTGTATTCAGCGCCATATAAATAAAGTTGAATTGAACTGAATGAAACGTGACATTTAGCCACAGATAGGGTAATCGAATACACAAATGTGTGTTGTAGTTTGTGGCAGGAGACTTCAGCTGACTGGGTGAAGGCAGGATACACTATTGGCAGTTCAGTCGTCAATCACAGGGCAAATAGAGACAGACAAAATCATAAATCCCCACATTCCTATATACTCTCATAGTCAATTTTGACTCACCAAGTGACGAGTATTAATTCTGTCATGTTTTATTGTGTGTGTGTTGTGATCTACAAAGAACAGCCACTCCCCATAATGTGACCACCTCGGTGCTCATTAAAATGAACATTTTAGCCTCTCCCCCGCCTGCTCGGCCATCTCTGACCGATTATTATTACACGTTAAAGAACCGGGGAGCACTTTCTGGTCTGATAGTTCTGCTCAGACTTCGTTATCGGTGGGTGACGCATTTAGAAGATTTCAAAGAGGCCCAAAAGTCTCCACTCATCCTTTGGGTCAGAAACGCTTTGAAAGGACCACTGCCGAGTCCCAGCGCCACTGAAGCGTTCTTAAAGATTCCCACCAGATGGAGTGTGAAGAAACCATTCCCCTTCATCTCGCACTCGTTCTCCCACCCACCCTCTCTCGGTCCTCCGCCCCCACTGCTGCGTGTCCTACCTAATGAGGCGCTCTGCTCCGGCATGTGGGCGTCTTCGCGAGTCGCAGCAGCCTTTGGCGCCAATCTGGATTCTTGTAACACCGTCAGAGTCGCGTCGCTCCGCTCCGTCCCGAACACGTGAACGCATTAACCGTGCGGAGCCAAGCAGTCTTTTGGAGATGTATATTTAGTTCCTTTTTCTTCCTCTTGGTCATGATGAAACAAAGGCTGTTTCAGGGAAATATGGAAATATATGGTTCCAGTCACACAATCTGGGAATGAATTAGCATTTTGTTTTAGTTTGAATTGGTTATTTTTGGTGAGACATCAGTTTATCTTTTTGCTTGTCATGGCAGAGTGGCTCAATGTGACATTGGAAACGTTCCTTGAGATCGTTTCATTACGGCGCACTGGACACTGTGAAGTCGCCATTTTCTTCTCATTTTAAAGTGATCGGTCTATTGTAGTTTAAAAAGTACAAGGTCATGCTTAGAGGAAAAGCTTTAAAAGAAGAGAAGCTACCTTTATATACAATCCCTAGATGACTTTTTTTTTTTTTCTCACGTTTTAGGGAGTTGGTTGTGGGAATAATGACGTCAGACAGACCAGACAAATCAGTATAACTTGTGGTATACCCTCTGTCAATGACTGGTGACTTGGCACCATCATTTACTTTAGTCTTAGATATCAATGACGTCGTGTTTCAAGACGACTTCCCACATAAAATCAGAGGATCAGAGATGGATCATGATGTTGTCCTGCGGTTTGGTTCAGTTATCAGTCGTATGTTTTAACATCAGCTATGGCTTTGGCCATAAGCTAAATAAACCCTGAGACTGCAACATAACATTCAGTGTCTACATCTGTCTTCATTTTGGTCCTGCTAAGAAGAATATCTATCATTATCTCAATTTGTAGATTTCTATGTTGCTATTGTTTGTGTAAAATAGATCATTCCAGGTATATCAAGACATGTTGACAAACTCTGAGTGAAGCTGATCTGAATTTCTGTCTGGATAGAGAGAGGTATTATAGTTTAGGTGGATTTTCTGTTCATTACTGAGGAAGAGTACTTTGAATAGATCAAAACTGAATGGTATGTTTGAGAAAACCTTGAGTCTAGGTTGGTTATCTTTGCGCAGGGTAAAGTGTCCTCTTTAATGGAAGTAAAAATATTGTTCCCCGAGACGACATAAACTGAATGTGAGCGTCTGCAACTCAACCTTCATCTCAAGAATTACTCCGCAATTGGTGTTGTCTTCGAGAGGATTTTCCTTCCTGCTGCCGTACAGTTTGTGTGCCGTCACGTGACAGCGTGGCTTTGTTTGATTGGTTAAACAGAGTCACATTCTTATGTTGTTGTTTTTCAAGTAAAAAGCACAAGGTATGGTGCTTTAAAACTGCTCCGACAAGTACAATTTATCCAAATCAAATAAATGTAGGACACCTCTAAATTTCAGATACTACCGTTCTTCCCATTTCAAACTGTGAATTTCAATAAGTTGCCATACTTTCTTCCAGATGTGCTAAAGAGTCTGTTGTGTTCAGAATAACAGAGTCAAGTGTGACATCGTTCCCCTCACACCGAGTCATCTGAGCCATAAAAATACTGATTTTATCTGCTTCAGCGTCGAGTGGCTGGCTTTCTAATAATAGGTATCTGAGAGGAGCTGTGTGCTCAGCCTAATTTGACAAATGTGATTTATTTTCACGCAGGTTTGCTACCTGTCACTTACATTACTTTACACGGCCATCCGTTAAAATAAGCCTGCCACTGTCCCGGGCTCGGAGTCCCCCCCATTTACATCTCATTACGTCTCCGCCGCCACGTCTCTCCGCTGTGGGACCCCATCTGGTGTGTTCACAATAACATGCATCATTTCCCTCTGTGCCTGGGGGGGCTTTATGGCAAAGCCCCCGTGAACGAGGGACCACTCCACTGGATATCGTGTAAAGGAGGGGTGGGGGCCGACAACAGCCAACCGCAGCTCAGGAAATTAAATCACACGAGATGGAATTTCGTTTCCAATCACCGTGAAAGAGGGGGAACACCTGCTGTAGCCCCCCCCTGCCCCCCGCCCTGATATTTACAGAACCCACCCCACGTGCTGTTGTGTTTGTCAGTAATGGCATTTTTTTCTTGACTGGCGTGAAGACTGTGTTATGAAACCAGACCTGGAGGGAAGAGAACTGACGACGACTCATGAGGAGGACGGTCAAGGTCTTCAGCTGCTGAAAACAACACATAACTCATGAATGTTTATTTCCTTTAACTGTGTTACAAATCAGCTCCTAAATGCATTCTAATTTAAAACTACCAAACATGCAACACTATGCAGACAGACCTGGAGTAACCGAGATGATCTGCTTTGATATTTGCTATTACAAAAAAAAAGATTTTAATCAGTGTTTAGGGAGCAGATTTAGCTCCGGATTAAGTGGGAGGTGCAGACAAAGGCGAGAGGATTGTGTGGGAATGTGGTCCTTTGTTGTGAATCTGATTAATGAATTTCCCCTCGTGGATCACAGCTGGAGTTGCTGGCCTCATGATACAGAAGAGCGTGTCTGAACTCCTTCCCTTTGTTTGGGTAGTGCGCGCTGCGCTTGTGGGGTCTGACCTTCCTTGAGGGTCCACTGTATCAATTTGCATATATTTCAAGGTCAGAATGTGGTTGTAGGGGTAATGTTACAGTTGAGTTCAGGTTATGGTTTGGTTTGGGGACGGGGCCTTGTAGTTTCAGTAGGACGGCACAAGGATAAGATATTTCCCTACACTGTCATAGAAAAATAAAGAAGAGAAAGAAGGTTATGGTGACGTAGATGGGGCTGGGTTAGTCTGAAAACATTATGTTTAAAAACTAAAAGAAAATTAGGTTCCATTAGGTTCCATTTGGACAAATATGGGTAAATTGGGATTTTCTCTTTTTTATTTTTTGTGGTTGTTAACTCATGCATCTTGCAGCTGTCTGTATGAAACAAATGGTCTCTTCTTCTTTCTTCTCAACCAAACACCTCATCATAGGTGAGACTACCATCTGTTAATGCTTATGCTAATGCTAATGCTAACGCTCTGCTTGGCAACCAGGACTAATGGAACGTAAACACAGATTCCAGCCCTCTGTTTTTATGGCGTACAACAAAAGTAATGAGCTCATGTAAGCTTGACTTGCAGTAATATGTGTTAGAAATTGACTGCTAAAGATCACGTGAATGAACGGTAATGATGAGACAACTGATACTGTCACTAAATCAGAAGCTCTTGTGAGGCGTCTCCTGTCTCTAGAGGTCAATATCTGAGTGGTCAGATCCAACAAATGAGCCACTTCAGCTCAAATTCCTGCAGATGTTCAGGATTCTTTGGCAGCGGAAGAGAGATCCGTTATATTGTTTTGGCTTGTTGGCATTTGTTCTACTAGATTCTTTGTAGTCACTGAAAAACTTGCTCCCTTTATTTTTGTTCCCTTAAACAATGAAATTATCATTTTCTGAAGAGTCACATCGCTGGAGAGTGAAGGACTATCACTCTGCCTGCCTCTCCAGTGATCGCTTTACGGCAGTTAGTTCCACTGAATTCATATATAAGATCATCTGTTACTGCTGAATGAACTATGAAGATGAACCATCCTTTTTTATCCAGTACAGACTGGTGGGGTGTTGCAACCAATCCTCGCTGGTTCTGGCCAAATGGTATGTTATAACCCTCAACTGTTTACCAGTAAATAGCCACAGAAAACCCCCTTAACCTGCATTTTTTCTGATATTTGGTGCATTTTGTCGGTTTCATTCTTTCTTCAGTATTTCAAAATGATTTTGAATTCCTCACACATTCTCTCGGTTTGTAACAATGTAACCGCAAACAGAACATGAGGCTGAACATTTTCAAAATATTTGCCTTCCCTGGAAGGCTCCACCGCGCTCGTTCTTTGGCTGTTTACCCAAAGAAAAACAGACATTTCTGTTTGGATACTTGAGCTCATCATTGGGACAGCAAACCAAAAAGGCTTCAGTGTTTTATTCCTCTCGTGTTGAGTCATTTGGTTCTCTAAAATCTACATGGTGAACACGTTAAACTGTTCCAATACACAGCATTAGGACATGATGGCGGTCTCTCCCAAGGCATTTCCACCACAGCTCCGTCAACCTTTTGCATGGCTGCCTGTCTGATGCTTAGCTGACCCTGAATTGATCATGTGAATTATTTAAACGAGGCGTGGACAGAGCCAGCATGCGCAGAAGGTAAAGCGAAGGCATCCAGCTCCGCCAAGGCTGCTTTGGATGGACGTACTCATGCATAAGTGCCGTGCCAATATATACAGTATACAAGCATTGCTCAGTGTGCATGAATGGGTTAATATGTTAATGCATAAGATATATAAAAGTTCCCACATGTGCGTTTCTGCACATGATTTCTGTGCAAATGGCGAATATGGCAAGTGGAGCTCAGCCAAAATGTCCTCAGGGGCTTTACTTTTATTTTTTTCTGCCTTTCCTTTTGCTCGATGATATCCTTCATCCTTCATCCCCCTGCTTGGATTTCTCCTTCCAATCAGTCAGTGGTGGCGTTTTGGAGGCGTTTCCATTGTGGGCTGGAGGACGACGGGAGCAGTCAGATAAGGATGGAGGAGGAAGAGGAGGGGGTGGACAGAGACATGGAGCAGGGTATATAGCTGGGAGGAGAGTAGGCCCATGGGATTGGCATCCAATGTGCTGTAAACCATAACGACCCCATAACAGGCAGATTCCTCATTTCCACCAAGCTCAGGCCATATCTCATCTAACACTATGACAATCCCGCTGAGACCTGCTCGGGCCAGGACAGCGGACTCAGCACTGGAGGAGGGGAGGACAAACCTGGAGACGTGGTAATTTGGAAAGGAATGACAGAGGATCACAATAAAACCCACTGACAGATTATTTGGGGAGCTATTAGCTTTGATTCCATCCCAACATAGTTAACTATGTATTTCTCTCCACGTCCGCACAATCAAAGGAAACTCGGAAAGGAGATCTTTCCCCATTTTCTTGGCGTATTAACATTTCTGAATTAGGTCAAGAGCTGTGTGCATGAAGTAAGGCTAGTGGCTACTAATGCCTCTGAGGTGATATTAAAGAAGACTGGGTGTGACAGGAGCCACCAGCAGTCTGCTGAACAGAAACACCCCCAAAACCAATCACTCATTTAACAAACCTGGGTTTCTCTGAGCTGCAGGAGTCCATGAGTGTCACAACTACATTATGGGATTAGATGAAGGAAGATGTAGTACTTTGGGCTCCTACATAGTGCCTTAATGGCTCCCACAGTGAGAAAATAACTCGCTCAAGTCTGGGTCCTCATTTGCAGGTGCATTGTCTTGTTTGGGAGCAGCAGAACCTTAAAAACACCAATGAAGTAATTAAAGATCTCCTTTTATAACACTTTCACATCTCGTTGGTCTAAAAACGTTGTATTCAAAGTTTATTGCCCCAAATCCAGCTTTTCCTTGATTTTCCTCCATTTGAATATTGGATCATAGGAGCTACATTCAGAATCTGCTGTGTCTGTGTGAGCTGGACTGGCTCCGCCCACACATGCCCATCTTAGGAAGAGGAGGAAGTACTTCCTTTCGTGGTGCCATGTGCCAGAGCAGAGCTGCCTAATTGTGGGAGGGTCAAAACCCCCAATGACACTGTGGAGGGTTTGATTTCTGATTGGCTGGTTGGCGCGACACCCTTTTTAAAAACAGCAACAAGCCAGGGAGAGAGAGGACAGACTTTCTTCACTTCTGGGGCGTCATTCCAGGTATGGGGACGATTATTACTGTTGGAAGGTGAATTTTGCATAATATGACCACTTTAATCTAATCGCAAAAATCCATCCCATTATTGAATAGACATTGTGTGTTCTAATGTCTATATATTTATGTATCACACATGATCAGTGCATTTTGTTAGTTGATCAACTTCCACTCTGTGTGCAAAATATCAGATCCCGGGAGAAAATGGACTGGGAGTCATGACACTCTGGAGGAAATATTGTTCTTATTGTCCATCTACTCGTGCATGAGCAGAACAGTTTACTACGGCCGTGGGGCATTTCAGAAAAGTTGCCTTTTCCTTTGTTTCTACGGAGACGGATTCTCGACAAGTTCCACGTGCTCAAAAAGTTGTGTTTTCAGTGGCCAGAAATGCAGCACATTGCATCATTTTCAAGAACATTGACAGAAAAAAGTCTTTTCAGCTGAATGCACAAAAACCCGGTGACATCCTGAAGAAGCTCAGTCTTTCTAGATCACATTAACATTTATTATTTTCTGCTAAAATCTCCTCATAAAATTTGCCACAAGCTTTTTCATCAATTGAACCGTGATGTTAACTTACAAACATACACAACTCCTGCAGTAATCGATAGTTTGAAAAGCATCAGATGTCAGTTTGATCTTTTACTTTGATTTGAGAACATAAAGAATCAGACAGTTGCAGTTTATTTTTTTCTCTTTTTATCTGCTTTGATGTAGAAGCTGTGATGTTTGTTTGGGATCCAGAGTGCTACAGACTCACCACAGCTCCCTGGTTTTTCTGTCCGTGCTGCTACAGACGTTAGTCTGCTCTCTGCAGCTGTCACAACGGCATTGGCTCGACCTTTTTCTTCTTTTTTTTTAGAGAGAAGCAATGCGTCAGAAGTAGAAGTGGGATAGTTTTTAATAGCTGGATAAGCCGTCAGTGGTTTGCATGATGTATTGTTTTAATGCTGGAGATATTTTTTCCACAAACTTTAATTCAGACACGCCTCCAGTCCGGTGAGCACCTCTGACCTGTGGTGTGACGTGAGCTCCCGTCGGCGGGATCGATAGTCGTGAATCATTAACCCACATCCAGAGCCGCGTGCTGCGCCGGAGGCTCGCAGCCCAACGCACGTGTGTGCAGCCTCTTCCTCCTTCTCTTCCCTCCCATCCTCTGAGTCTGCAGAATTCCTCCATCCCTTCGTCCTCGCACGCTGAGGTCAGGTCTGCGTCCTTTACGTCCATTCACAAAGAGGAGGGGAGGACTGGACGCAGGGGAGGGAAGGAGGGAGGGAGGGAAGGGAGGGACGGCGAGCCAAAACAAGCTTTGAATACAAATGAGCTGACACACATAATGCCTCCCTCCTTCTTTCTCCCTCCACCTCTCTCCCTCCATCTCTCACACACACTCTTCCTCCCTCACACACATGTACTCGCAGTCTCTCCTTCTCCTCCTCCTCCTCCTCGTGTCTCCTCTTTGGATCTGTGCTGCACAGGAGACGATTCCAGCCACTTGATTCATTAGTCAGCGTCGGTTGTTGGAACGAGCTAATTAAAAGGAGGAGTGTGTTTGTGTGTGTGTGTGTGGTAGATCTGGAGACACACACTCTGTGTCTTTGCCTGCCCTCTCACACTTCGCCGTGGATCGGGAGGCAGCAGAGGGAGGAGGAGAGGAAAGAAGAGAAGAAGGATTTAACCATCACTTAATTTAACCATCATTTGCTCTGACATGGCCACCGCATAGGGATCTGTAGCCGCTGCGACCGTCAGCCGGGCGACGAGGTATCAGAGGTAAGGTGGGAGGGAAGGAGAGGGGGTGATGAATGAATGGAGGGATGGATGGATGGCAGGTTTTCCTCTCCTTTCCACTCCTCTCTCTCTCTCTCTGTCTTGCTGGGATGATTTGAGCGTGGAAGCAGAAGTAGCTGTGTTGTGGAAGCTTTGGTTTTCCCTTCATAGATTTCTGATTGTGGAGGGAAGTCTCTCTCTCGCTCTCTCTCTCTCTCTCTCTCTCTCTCTCTCTCTCTCTCTCTCTCTCTCTCTCTCTCTCTCTCTCTGGTATTCCCCACACAGAAGCTCTAATTACCCAGCAGTGGGTAAATCCTACTATACTTTCTCTTACTTTCTTCTAGGGTTGTCTCGCAGAAAGAGGAGAGGGGATGTTTGCAGGTCAGGTGTCAGGATAAGTGTGTGTGTGTGTGTGTGTGTGTGTGTGTGTGTGTGTGTGTGTGTGTGTGTGTGTGTGTGTGTGTGTGTGTGTGTGTGTGTGTGTGTGTGTGTGTGTGTGTGTGTGTGTGTGTGTGTGTGTGTGTAGGAAGTGTGACTGTATGCTGACAACGCTTGCCTCTGACTTCAAAGACACCAGTGTGACAAATGCAGGGGGCAAAAAGAAATTTCCAAAAATGGCCACACAGGCACAAAACAAGCAGAATAAATGCAGAGCAAAGAGTGACCGGAGAGGATTTGACAGTTTGCTCACCTCGACAGGAGACAGGTAAATAAAACAACTAACAAAAGATAAGATATTGCTGACAAAGTGAGGCGTGTGGCTGAGTTGCAATGAACAGAAACACACTGTTGGGCTTCAAATGCTGCATCGCTGCTGCACTTTCTCTCATGTTGCTGCTGAACAAATGTGGATTTATGAGAGAGAGAGAGAGAGAGAGAGAGAGAGAGAGAGAGAGAGAGAGAGAGAGAGAGAGAGAGAGAGAGAGAGAGAGAGAGAGAGAAAAAGAGAGAGTTCTGTTTGGCTGAAGGCAGATTCAAGCATGATCCAGATTGTGCCCAATTAGCCTCTTTGTGTGTGTGTGTGTGTGTGTGTGTGTGTGTGTGTGTGTGTGTGTGTGTGTGTGTGTGTGTGTGTGTGTGTGTGTGTGTGTGTGTGTCCTGGGGCAGGGTGGTGGACTGCAGAGGCAGCAGAGAGGACATATGGCTGCCCGGGTCTCTCAGCCTTTGACTGAAGTCCTCGGAGCAGCAGGGGATTTCAAACGAAACGTGTGATAGTACGAATTCAACTTTTCTCCCTCTGCGGCTCGCCTCGCTTCTCATTTCCACCATTTTGATTTGAATCCTCTCATGTTTTCATTCAGCGTCGAGGGTCGGCAGCGTGTGTTGCTGGGTAGTGGAGGCTCTCCGCCTCCTCCAGTCTGCTGACACGTCGCTTTGATTTTCTCTGATTGATGGACAATCAGATTAGGCTCCTTTTCAATGTGAGCTCCCCTAATCAGCTCAATACCAGCTGGAGCAGATCTTCCTCTCACGGAGTTACTCAGACAAACATCAATGCTGTTGAAGCAGCGTTTCTTCTTTTGAGTTACAAGTGACAAACCAAGGAGGGAAGACGGTGATTGTGTACCAGTTATAATCACATCTTTTAGAGCTGTTTTTTTTTTTTTTTTTTGTCTTTACCAACAAATAATGAAAATATCTGAGCTCAGGATGTGGAACTATTTACAATATATTGTTAAATTGGCAAAATGACTAAAATGCACCAAACTAGAGTCAACAGCAAAGAAAAGCATTTCTGCTTTGAGAGAAGATTTGGCAATTACACTCAGCTCTTGTTGCATATCCCACAAATGTGTGTTCCTTTTTAATGTGACAAAAGAACAATAAACAGGATTTCCAATTCTATGCAATTTATTGCCAAAAAGCATTGAAATGATCATCCCAATACATAGTTGTTTTCATATTTGCCAAGTTCCACTATTAAGTGGATCCTTGAACATTTCCACCACTTCAGAAGTGCCACTGTTGGTCACATTCACTCTTTCATGCACACACTCAATCGCCTGGCTCAAACTTTATTAGGAGCAAGATTGGGGTTCGTGGTCTTCCTCAAAAACTCTTCAGAAAGAGTCCACTCCACCAAATGAGCCAGTGTTGCTCACAGTAATGACAGTTAATGTCCGGCGTGTTCGTGGTTATCTTCAAATTCCTCATCACATTATTTAGAAAAAATAAGATCGAGGGGGGAATTGTCATATACATGCCGTCGCTTTCCATAGAACCGGAGGTGGAAACCACGTGATGTATTTCCATTATATAAATGAAGGGAACCAAGTCCAGCCATTGTTCTTGTGGCTTACATGTATGGACATTGATGCAGGATGTGGCTCTGATCCAGCATTTAATCTATTTGGGGAATTTGGTGCCGTTCTTTTCTGCTGCATTTCTATTGGCTCTTTGGAACAGCAGCATGTAGCAGCACAAGATGCAGCAAGATGGTGGTCATACAATTATCTAAGGCTTCTCTTGACTGTAACAATGGGAAGAGATATTTCGCTTAAGACTAGTGTTTGTTTTTCAGCGACATGAGAGATTTTGTCCACAGTTTAATTGCACTGTTTTTACTCCCCCAAAAAAGGGAGTTCCCCACATGTCACCCACAGAATCTTCATCCCACTCTACCCTCGTCACAAACTCTTAGAAGTTGTGATAGCTTCCACTCTCTGGGTTTCTAAAGTTTTTTTTTTAGTGTGTGTTTAAGATTTTTGCACTGTCATTCAAAAGAGCATGCATATTTGAATACCGATGACTCAGGTTTTAACCCTGGTTGGGGTTGGGATGGGCATTTGGTGGACAAACTATGCAAATCACAATGACTTTCTGCTGCAAACCTGTTGTGGTTTCCACTCTTGCTTCCCTGTTGTTTCTCTTGCTGTATGGGAGTATGTGTAGATTCTTCCCACCACACAAAAACATGTGTTTGAACTTAAGCGGTGATATCAAAAGACACAAGAATGCATGTTTCATGTTTCGTAGTTTGTCTTTCTGTGTTTTCCCTTTGATAGTTGATGTGTTCAGGATGTACTCCATCCTCTAACAAGCATGTTGCAACGAGTCGGATAAAGTGGTGTCGAAGACGGACGGCTAGAACGCGGGTAGGACTTACAGTAAATGCAGTCCAGAAGTTTGCCCAATTGTGGTGCCCCGTGTGAGCGAATCTGCTCGCAAGAGCTTCACCACCAACTGGACAGAATACTTACCACAGGCTTTAACTCAGCCCTTCTGACGATTGGTTTTGTGCTTGTTTGGGTTCTGTTTGCGTGACAATGTTTCCATGACACTCTGGAGCTAACAATTGTTCTTATTGTCCATCTACTGAGCATGTGCAGAAGAACTCTTTACCATGACCGTGCTGCGCATGCACAGTAGCAGCATTTCAACATTTTTCCCCTTTCCCATGGAGTTGGAGCATTTCTAAAAAGTTGCGTTTTTAGTGACTCCGAGAACTATAGTCATGTAAACAAACACCCAAAACAAAAGTTTTCAGTTTTGACTTGAAAGTAAGTAACGTTCCAGTTAACCGGTGGAGAAAGGTGTTTAGATTTTGTATTTCCTGCATGATTTTGAAATATTCCAAAACCTCAAATGAACACTGACTTTTCATTTTTACGTCTTGTACTATGACCTTCCGTCCTTAACTCAAACTACGAGTTCAGTGGATGAATAAGGAAACTTGCTGCTATGCTCTTTGTCACTAATACGGCTGGATCTGGATCTGGGAAGATTACTGGTTAGACATTTTTAAACTGGCGAGGTCAGAACATTTATATAAAAATGATAAATGACCAACAAATGTGTCCTATAAGAATGTGCAGATAATTGATGATACTTCATCTGTATGCACTAATGTCAGTATTATCTACAAACTCTACACATGTGGGAATTACACTCATTTTTGTAGTAAGCAAATTATGTCGTGAGGCTAAAGAAAACTCACTTGAATTCTGATCAATGACAAATCCATCAAACTGCTACCTGATATCCACCAGTATTTTGCGGTGGAGACGGTCTTAACACTGAAAACACTGTATCGTCTGCATACAGGGACCTTTGGAGATACAAGGCTGTTTGTGTTGAAAGTAAAGTAATTGCTTTTGTCTGCCGGGTCACATTCTGCCTCCCAGCCAGAGCGGCCATGATGTGGAGTCCTCATTGGTGTCAGCGAAAAAAAGGGGACGGGCGCGGCTGAAAACACTCACTAAGAATATCAATCTGTTTAAAACCAGTAACACTGATTAAAATCACGCGACTAAACCAATTGATCTGCAAACCTGCCACCCAAATCAGCACTAAGAGAACACATCTGAGAAAAGAAATTAGTTACACCGATTGGGACAGCTCGAAAGTTTTCTCGCACCCTGGAGGGGAATATAAATCTAAGCTTTATTATTCCCCATCTGATGGTGAAATCATCCGTGGCTGAGTATCCCACTTATCTGATATTAATCATTCAGAGCTTCTCCGCCTCGTCTCCGGCCACCTGAGTCGTTTTCTCCCAAAACACTTTTTACACATCAACACTAAATCTGTTGCCACCAACTCACAACTGGTGCCCGTACCTTCACAGCCGGTGGGGAGAAATCTTGTGGGTGAGACTAACTCGTTTTCTTTTTTTTTCTTTTTTTTTTTTTTTACTTCCTCCCACTGAGGAAATGTAAAGTAACATTTTCCATCTGCCTCCAGAGAAGAAACCGACTCTTCCTTCTGTCTCCCTCCATTTCTCCTTGTCTCGCTGTTGGTTTCCATTACCTGAGGCTTCTGCTTGCTCACCCTGACAGCTACCTCTTTTTTATTTTTCTGTTGGTTAAGTATCAAGTGCACACAGCTGTGCACACACACACACACACACACACACACACACACACACACACACACACACACACACACACACACACACACACACACACACACACACACACACACACACACACACACACACACACACACACACACACACACACACACACACACACACACACACACACACACATATAAGAGTCCAACCAGGCCTTTCTAAAAGCAGTCCTGGTTGGCACACGGCGTTGTTCTGAGGGCTGTTAAGAGCTCGGCTTCATGCCTTATTCATCCCTCAGGCCTATTCTTTCCACCACTGGAGAAGGAATTAGGAAGAAGTGAGCTCCCCTGCACATTACACAGCACTCAGTAGGAGAATAGAGGTCAACCTGACAACTTCTGGGAAACACAGAACTACTGTTTTTTTTTCTTCTTTTCTGACTTTCTCCAGACATTTCATCAATTCAGCCCTGATAAAAATGATCGGTTCATCCTGGACTGATCACCGGGGCTAATACAGAGGGGCGCACTTGTTTGTCTTTTGACTGAGGTAGTTATCCAGAGTACCTGGGAAAAATGTTTATTTTGATCGGCCTGAGTCGACATAACAGAATCCACAAAGTTCAACACTCATGAGAGACAATTCTATTTCTATTAAAGGTTCGTTTTCGCCTTAATATTGGATCAGAACTAATTTCATCTGTATTTCTGCCCATTTCCCGCTGAAGGTAAAGACCAACAAAGCACTACCAGCTTTAACCATGGGGGGAGGCAGTGTTCACAATAAAAATGAACAACAAAAAGTATACATTTCCGAATCAGAAACCGATTTATTGTCTGGTATAGTTTTCACAATACGACATTGTTCCGATGGGATTGGTGCAAAACCGTAAGTTAGTGCAAACAAGAAAGAAAAAAACTAAATAGTAGCAAGAGAGAAAAATATATGTGAGTTTAAGAATCAAAGTGTCCATGAAATAGTATTTACGGTGCATGCTAGTGTGTTTGTATTTGATTCTGCAGTTAAAGCTGGTATAAGTGATGACGCTGCTGAGTTTTTTTTAAGCTTTAAAGATCAATTTGGACTCACGTTCAAACATTTTCAATATCTACAATCAAGGAATTATGATCAGAAAATATGAGAAGACGGTGTTACAACGTCCACGTGATTGCCTTGAAAAGTTTGAGTTCGGCGACTAATAAAGACTCCAGAATACAACTCGGCTCCACATTGATTCAGGCCGTGTGAGACGAATCGCTGTGATGTCTTTAAAAAAATGTTGAAAAACAGCTTGAGATCATCTTCTGACAGTATCAGGGATTTTACTACAGTCTACAAAGTAACTTCTGTTCCGAGCTACAAGTACTCCCAATTAATAGAAATGGAGCAGAAAATGTAAGTAATGCTGCACCAAAACAGTAGTTTACTGATTAACGCTCCTATGCTCTCCATCGACTCCCATCTCCAGCTTCTACATAAAAGCCAATCAAGTAGCAGCTTGACGAAAATGACCATCATGCTGCCGTTACCTGTGAAACTAATGATTTATCAATATTAGGGAATTGGATTGCTGACTGCGAAGTAGGACAGCCGGGTGCAGGGGCCGCGGTTCACCTGCTGCACAGTAAAACATCATTCTTGCATAATGAAGTAGCAGCTGTCACCTCTTAGAATGGAGAGCGGCATCCTTCACCAAAACTCTCTGTCGTGTCCAAGAATATAACTCGCCACTCGTCCATCAAGTCGCCAAGATTTAGAGACACTCAAGCCTCAGTTGTACTCAACACATGACAGAGGACACAAACTGTGTAAATGGAGCATTTGGTGTTAAATCCAGCGAGGATATAGATGATCATACAAATCATATATAAAGAGTAAAAAGGCAGAAGTCAGTGATAAGTCATGATCAAAGGAGATCACAAGGTGCAGATTTCGGTGATCTTTGAGACCATTAAACACCTTGATACTACCATCACTTGTTAATCACTTCGAATCAAACACTGCATCACATTTAAAGATGATGCTGCTCTGTCGGTCCCCGTCTGTAAGATTCCTGCCGAAAGCGAGCTAAGGCGAGTAGAACATGTGATGTCGACAGACGGCAGCCCGCTGATTGGCCGGCACGTCACTACATAGATGAGTCAGATGGCAGCTCATTCACGTCATTTTTTACACCCGATCACAACGAAACGCTCACAAACAGAGATAGATGCACAGAAACAATCCCTGTAGAGCAGCAATGTTGTGCAGGCATTTTATTAATCTGGTGGTGACCAGATGATTCAAGAGCTCGATGGAGCGACCGGCTACAGGTATCAGGAGGGCTCCAAGGTGCGGTGTTTCGGATTAACTGGTTTCCCTGTTAACTGGTGACCGACTTCCTTGAGCGTCCGCTTTTTCACAGCAGACGTTAAAAACCCCAACGAAATCCGTAGCTGTCCTGGTGGACGCAGTTTAACCTCATTTCCATTAAAGTTTAAAGTGTCGTACCGTTTGTTTGCCACCAGCTGCTGCAAACGGCTGGTGGCAGAAGTCACCAGTTAACAGGGGCACTAGTGAAACCTTAACACCAGACAGTGCTGCGCCATCGTAACGATCCACATTTTGTGGTATTATTAATCAATATAAAAAAAAAAATACTATTTAATTTATTATTTGAGCTGCTTCCTAAAGGATGATTGGTCCTCATCATATCCAGGGTGATTACTGGGGTGCACCATGAGGGAAAGGTCAGATGACTCCGCCCACACCGCAGTCGTACTACATTGTGATGGAAAACGGCCGAGGCCGAGGTGAGTAGAGCCGAGTAGGGCTGAGTAGATACTAGTGGAAAAGCGCCTAAAGTATTTGTAGTAAGAACATATGAACTAGTGTTTTTAAGGACTTTAAGGTCTCGGGTCCTTGAAGTCTTGGACTTGAGATCCTCTGGTCTTGTTCTTGACTCAGTCTTGATTCTGTTGTGGTTTTTGGATTCTTTGGTTTCGGGTTCAATGATCTTGACTACAACGCTCTTGATCTGCACCACTGGCCAGCAGGAGTCTTCATACTAACCTTTACACGACTGCGTCTCACACTAAATTCTTCTGAATGGAGCAAATGACAGATGTGACAGGCGCTGGAATCCAAAAGACGATGTTTCTCCTTCTTTTTGTATTTTGTCCGCTGGATGTTGACAGCCGGTAAAAGTAACACCAGCCCGTCCTGTCTATATTCAATCTGTGTAAAATCTCACACGTCAAGCCTGCGAAGCTTTGCAGTTGAGCAGTGTGTCGGATGAAAACCCCCAAAGACGACTCCTCTTCTCGCCGACTTCGCCCACTCAGCTTTGACACCGTTCGCAGAGTGCGACCGCGGCGATCACACGGCACGTACTGCTGGCAGCTCGCCGCAACGCCGTGTCGGAATCCTCGTCCTCCGCATGTCGATACTCTGCTCTTTACGATGCTCTGAGACGAGACTCCGCTCTCTAAAATGAGATATTCCGAAGCTTAAAGGAACAGCTTGACGTTTGGCGAAATTGACTCACGGCGTGCTACTTAGCGTAGCTTAGCACAGGATGGAAATGGCTCATGTGCGAAAGATAACAGAATCCACCCTCTGGTGCTTCTAAAGGCTCATAAATAACATGTTTACTTATATTAATTAGGATTAAAGAGGCCACTGTGTCAGCTGTTATGTATGTAGGAAGAAGTTTACGGGAAGGAGTAGATATGGATTTCCCATAAAAGGATTTAAGGTCGGATATTCTTCGATTCAGCAGCAGGATTCTGCAACGTTTTGACCTAAAGAGGCATTTTTGTGATTTCCCACCAAATAAAATTTGTTTTCAGCCACAAAACCTGTTAATCATCTGAAATGAAAAGAAGTAAAAGATACAGAAAACAAGTCCAACATCTCAGTTGCTTTTCATACAAAAACTGTGGTTGTCTTTATGCAGCTTCATATACTTTATTACGTTTTCACCTTCTGCAGCCATGGATTTTTGCACATCAGCTATTTTAGACGCTTTTGCCGAAGTGTGTTTGCTATACAAGCAGTTTTTCCTCTTTTTTCTTAATTTGTCCGTTCGTTTTTTCTCTTTTGTTTTTTCTTATTTTCCCTTTTTTCTTTTCTTGAAAACAAGCTTTTCTTTCCCATTTTATCCGGTATTAGTGTGTTATATTGGTTTTTCTTTTGGGTTGTTTTTTTCCTAATAGCTTTAAATCTTTTAATCATTTTTAGCGAATTCAGCAATCTTGACTTTTTGTCACTTAACCTTTTTTAATTGTTTTAAGCCTGGAGATAATTTTTTTTAAAATATTTTTGAAAAAATCAGTGTGGAATGTAAATCAAATTAAACAATATTTATTCACAAATAGTTGTCTGAAGGCTCCATGGACCCGCTATAGAGGAAACGCAGCTTTTTCTGAAATGCTGCTCCTGCACATGCTCACCTTGGCTGTGATAAACAGTTCTTCTGCACATGCTCAGTAGATGCACAACAGCAGTGTTTTCCTCCAGAGTGTCATGAGTCCATATTCTCCGAGGTCTTGGTAGTTTTATTTTGACAGTCACCGTAATAAGAATACAACATGGTCGTCTACACATTTATGGAGCCTAGTTTTAGTTTGGGACGAGTGAACACTGAATGTTGTGCGTTTTTGCACCTCTCACCTGTTAACAGCTCATTTTGATTTGCAGCTTCAGTCGACAGAATAACAAGGAAACAGATACAGTTAAATATAGAGCAGAACAACATCAAAAAGACCACTGAGGATCAGTAAACACGTTTCCTCTAAGTTTATCATTCAATTCATCCACTGAAATTATTTTATATTGTTGTTTTTTTTTATTTTTTTTATAAGAATTGTTTATTAAAATGTGTCCCATCATTAACTAAAATGCCACACAAAGAGAGAATTTATCTATTTTTTTGCTGTTGTTTGTGGGATTATTGTGATTCGTGACACATCAGAGTCGAAACAAGGAAACTCGACTTGAGAAGAAAAGTTAAGAAGGCAAACTGCCCCGAGTGCCGAGACATGAGAGCAGCAACGCATGTTTTACATATTTATGGACACAACACATGAATAAACAAAGAAACAACATGCTGGATGGGATTAAAAAACAGCTGGAGAGAGAGAGAGAGAGAGAGAGAGAGAGAGAGAGAGAGAGAGAGAGAGAGAGAGAGAGAGAGAGAGAGAGAGAGAGAGAGAGAGAGAGAGAGAGAGAGAGAGAGAGAGAGAGAGAGAGAGAGAGAGAGAGAGAGAGAGAGAGAGAGAGAGAGAGAGAGAGAGAGTTTTCTAACTCTGAGTTTTCTTGCAGGACGAGGAGACAGGAAGCCGTTGGCAGGTCGTCCCGAGGAACGGAGTGAAGGATGATGGCGACGGAAGAGAAGCCGGGCGTGAAGAGCAGCAGCTCCATCGTCCCCTGCTTCCTGTTTGTGGAGGTAAGAAGACTTTGCTTTAAATGTCTGATTGCAGTTGGAGAACTTCTAAAAGCTCTTGCGCACATCGAGATCAGCGTTTTCTAAAGTGTGACCCGCGCCGGATATCTCAAGCCTTCGATGTTGTTTAGAACCTCAAACTCTTCTGAGAAGAAGAGGCAAAAATGATGCGTTTTCACTTTAAACGTTGTGTCAGTGGGGTCCGTGTGTGTTTGTTAACAGCTGTTTGGCTCAATAGGCAACAAGACACTAATTAAAGAAAACAAAAAAACTTCCCCCTGAAGAAAAAAAATTGCCTATTTGGATTTTTACAATATTTTCCACAGTTATCCATTAAAATATGCAGAGAGTCTTTTTGCTCGATGTCGCTCCTGTTTCTACTCTGTGTTTGTTTTGTCTCGTAGTTAAATCTAAAGACTTAACAGACTCGACTCTCGATCTCATTGGTCTCTAAAATATCTGACAATCTTCACATTCCATCGTTGATTTGATGACGTCAATGCCCCTGGTAACAGAGGCAGTGAAGCAGCCCGGGAGCATGATGTTTCCTCCACCATGCTTTGATCAAATTTGACCAAATCTGTCAAATTATATTTACAAAGAGTTTGACTTTGGTTTCAAACGTATATCTCAAGAGCATCTCAGACAAACTGTGGCTCATTTGTCAATGGAATGTTTTTTTTGTTGTTGTTTTTTTTAGCCTTTCTTTTGGGAGTGGCGTTCTCCATAGCGTATGGTTAAAACGGACCCATTTGACTTTAGACAGCTGTAAAAATCACCTAAATGTGATTTGATTATCTTGAAATGTAATAACTTTTCCAAAATAATCCAAAATTGTGAGCCTAAGTCAACATTTTTATTTGGCTTTTCAAATTAATACACAATGATGAATAATCGGATGGAAAAACTCGCTTCGGTCCAAAAATTTGTTTTGAAATTGTTTTAGGAAGGTGCTAAAATACTTTAGTTGTATCATTTTGTACTCAAACTCTTTAATGTGTATTTACGGGATCCACTTGGATCAAATGAATAAAAAGTTTTTCTCAGCTCATAATTGACAATCAGTGTTAATATTTCCTTGTTTAATGTGAAAAGGTCCAGTTTACCCTGTGATTTTCCCCAAAATTTGTATTTTAAAACTTTGTAAACATACACCTGCTCTCTAGAAATATTCATTAAACATCTATTTAATCATGATGTTTATACATCCTAGTTACAAAATTTACTGAAAGCTTGAAATGTGAACAGTCAAAGCAGATTTAAGAGTTCTTGATATCAGCCTCACTGATGCTCTCTTAATGTAACGTTGGAGACAACGGGGCAATTTTAGGTTTCTGAGTCATTTCAGATGCAAACAGAAAGATAAGCGACAAATATTTGTTTCTTGTTTTGTTTTTTGACATCTTAGTATGAGTTCAGATGCAATAACTACAGCCTCTGTTCCCATATTTCCTGAGCAGCTCAGTCTCTGCTGGTTTCTCCTCCTCCTCCTCCTCCTCCTCCTCCTCCTCCTCTTCCTCTTCCCCCCACATCTCCATCATCTCAGTAGTAAATATTTCAGACTGAGCGCTGGAGTTCCCCGTCTTGCCGACGTTCCCCGTCTTGCCGACGTTCCCACTCTGCAGCACCCGGGCCTGCTGAGGCCTCGTGAAGCGGCTGCAGTTGTTCAGCGGTGCATTGTTCGCTCTCCAGTAGGCGTGCAAGCCGCATGATTGATGGAGGCGGTGGAGGAGCGTCGGGTTGCTTTGCGGGAAGTCGTGCTGTACACGGTTACTGTCTTGGGAATGCCCCCCCCCCCCCCACCCACCCATCACGCCGCAGGGTGGAAAACGTGCTCCACATGTGTGACTGTGGTCGGGCAGATGACTCACGGGCCGTTGGAAATCCCGGCAGATTGTAGGTGAGGTGGAGAAAAGCGTGAACTGGTGAGTTAATCGGGCGGGTTGTAATCTGGTTGGACAGAGCAAGCAGTCCGGAAGCTGATTGGTTTTCAGCTGGACTTCCCTTTGCATCCAGGGCGCCGTCCTGTAACAGATCAGAGCGCCTGTTTGCACCGTTGCACCGCAGGTGCAGATGTTGCATCATGTAGGAATTACGTGCTTCAGTTCTTCAATTCACCTCCACAGCGGCAGAGTAGAAAAGCTTCGATCTCTCTGAATCGGCATTGTTTCCGTCTGCATTTTGCACTAATTACCCGAATTAATGGGTGTTTTTTGGTTTTTTTTTTGGAAAGCTGGTTAATCTGTAATTATAGCCCAACTTCAGTGGAGGACAGATGTTTTCAAACTGTGAACTGCGAGTCTCCCCGCAGGGCGCCCCCGTTGAATGAAGGGAATAAAGAGAAAGATGGAAGGCAAAGACGCGGCTACGTGCTGCAAATTTATAAACAACATTGTGTCGTCCTTTCATTTTCCCTGAATTGCATCAAAATGGCATCGAAACGGCGAAATGCCGCCTCTTTCTGTAGCATTTCTCAGTCGGATCTTAATACGGAGAGAAATTACACATTTCATTCATGGAAAAACAAACACATCCCAGGGGCAAAATATATTTTCAAATAAAGGAACAAACAGAAACATTTAAAAGTCAAAAAGGATGTCAGGATACTGTGAAATCTGTTTTTCTAAAGTTTTGTTGTTCTGGTTTTAAGATCTTTTCACTTAAACTGATTAAGAAACAAGCAGTCAATGAAGAAATGACAAACTACTTTTGAGTTTATTTGACTTGATATACTGCTTGGAATGAGAGTTTCACCACATATTTTAATCTATTTTTCATTATATTTATATAAACAAGTCTTACCAAAGGTAATGAAGAGATCATTTCACTTGTTTATGTCTTAATCCTCTCAAAACAATTATCTTTATTTCTTGTATTTAGACAGTTCCTGTCACCCATCACATCGTCTCTGTGTTTTATAAAAATCTTCAATATCTTATTTTGAAGATGTTTTATTTTACTATTTGTTAATTATTTGGGGGAAAAATCCGACAAAACATGATCTGTAACATCTTATTCCTGTTGTATTACACATCTTCTTAAAGCACATTGTACCTTATTGTCTTAGTTATCATCTTAGTTAGTAGGTTGAAGATAAACTGAAGAGGACGCTGGTGCATTTCGGCTTTTCTTCACCCGAACACCGTCCTGTGCCTCGGTGTTGACCTGTCTCCATAAAGCGGAGTCCAGTCTACCGTAGTTACAGTAGCTCTCTCCCTCGGGCGGGTCTGTCTGCGAAACACTGCTCCCTTTGGTAATCATACTCTGTAAAAGCTCTCCATCAGGCCACTCCGCCGTATACCTCCCACACATCAGCCCTCAGGTCTCCGTCAGTTCCACTAACGCTACATCTGTGTGTGTGTGTGTGTGTGTGTGTGTGTGTGTGTGTGTGTGTGTGTGTGTGTGTGTGTGTGTGTGTGTGTGTGTGTGTGTGTGTGTGTGTGTGTGTGTGTGTGTGTGTGTGTGTGTGTGTGTGTGTTATTGGGAGACACACATTATGTGTGTTTGCAGAAGATGAAGAAGCCCAGCGAGCGATCAGGGCTGAAGAAAAGAGGGCAGCAGCTGCGAGCTGCAATGGAGGACGATGACTGAACGAGGTTTTATTCTGCTTGAAGAAGCAGCGGCATGAATCTGTGCGAGTGCAGTCGGCTATTCCACACCTGTAAAAATGTTGCGTGATAGAGAATTTATTTTTATACCTAATGGCCAGAATTACTTTCTAATCTAATATACACCAATAATGCAACAGCTAGACAAGTTTTATTGACATTTCACTGCATTTTACACCACAAGCTTTCATTAGAATTGACTTTATGTTGAGACTCTAATCATTTTCAGAAGTAAGTGTTTGGTTTTTGCAGAAATATAGATATTGTCATCGTGTATACTCTGCGTCACAACAAAGAAAACGTTTAAACGTAAAGGTTAATATGTCACTATTTTAACCAGTCCGGCCCACTCAAGGGGAAATTGTTCTGTATGTGGCTGGTGTAAAGGTTACGCAAAACCAAAAGAAGCTTAAAATCTTTAGGAAACTTGCAATAATTCCAATAATCACAACAGGTAGTTTGCACTATTTGACATTTTTATATTGTATATTTTTAATCCGAAGCCAGTGGAACAGAATTTCTTTTAACATTTAACGTGTCACTGATCGATCCATCCAAAGGGAACTATCTCGCTCTACCAGGGGTCTGCAACCTGCAGCTCTTCAGCCACATGTGGCTTTTTGGATTTTAATTTGTTTTAATTATATTTATAGACACACAGTCATTTTCAAAAGACTTTTAACACTTAACAAAAAGGGCTTTTAAAAGAGGCACAACTGATATGGCGAAAATAGGGGGAAAAACAGCTAAAACCACATGAAGTCGGAAATAAAACTGCTAAAAAAACCTTCTTAGAACCATGAATGACGAGGGTTTCTCGTAGAATAAAGCTTAAAATTGAGGAAAACAAAATTACAAAACTGATTTCAAATGAGCCATAATGCTTAAAACAGGTAAAATGTCAAAATTGTAAAAAAAAAAAAAAAAACGCTGAAAAAGAAAGTTGAACCCTCTTCAGGTACAACTGAAATTGTAATGAGATGTTCACCATCCTAAAGTGTAAATGAAACTTCATAAATGCAACATAAGACACAATTTATGTTCATATATCCAAGCGATTTCTGAATATTTAGAAGCTGTGTCGGCCTCATTTTAAAGGTTAAATGTGTTTTACGGCTCCAGGCAAATTTGATTTGTTGGAAAATCACACAAATGTCTCTTTTGGTCATAAAGGCTGCAGAACGCTGAGCTACACAGATCAATGAGGAACGAAACCAAACCTTCAAATCAAGCCGCAACTATTTTTCTACTCAGTATCGTTGAAGTAGGTCCATAATGACGAATAAAAAAAAAAAAACTTTTGAATGTAAGCAGAACAGATAAAATCCTCTGGAGATCACGACGCGAGCCGGGTCTTATCAATGATGCTGCTGCCAAACAGACGAACAACACAACTGGGCTCTGGCATCAACGTATGCGGAGAACGACGGCGTTCTCCTCCTCGTATCGCAAAGATTGCATGAGTAAGCTTCCCTCACGTCGGGATGAGAAGCCTCCTCTGCTGCGACGGCTCGTTGCCATTAATCACTGACGCCGTCTCTGAGGCCGCTTTATACTCAGACAAGCGCAGCGATGACAGTGGAGATTATTTCACTGGCTGGCTGAGAAAGAAGGTTCTAAGTACTAAAGTATGTGGTGGAAAAAAATGAAATAAAATCTGTCAATCTGACAGTGTGAAGTAGAAGCAAGTCGTGAAGAAGGTGTTTACACACAGTGAGAGGCTGTTTGTCCAAAGAGCTCATTTCTCTGGACCCAAATACACAGTCTTCGTGGGATAGAAATTACTTGCGTATTATCGCCACCTCCACCTGGATCGTTCTGGATCTGGATCTGCAGTGTAGAACGCTGAGCCTCTCTGCTCACGCATTGCATGACGTCGTTCTAATGGATCCTGCAGAAGCTCCTTCCTTCTATTTTCCATCCCAGCTTTAACAATGGCTGTGAAAGTGAAAACTGTAAAAACCTTTGGATGTTCATACTCCTTGTTTAACTATATCCTTTACCTCTGTTTTATAATAACCCAAAAAAACAAGCTACATTACATTAAAACCGCCGACTACTGCATATTAACGCTAAAAACAACCAATAACAAAAAGCAGCAGAAAAATGAGTCAGGAATTGCAAAAAAAAATCTTCTCGTCTGAAGGACATGGCGGCTGAGCTCAGGCGTGAAGCTCTGGGGATCAATGTGTTTGCAGATGACACTGTAATCTGAGGTGACAGTAGAGAGCAGTTTGAAAAGAACCTGGAGATCCGTGCAGGTCAGAGGGGCAGCAAATGGCAGTTTAGCGATAACGCTACCGAGGCCAGGTTGAGACGGTTCGAACATTTTCTGAGAAGTAGTGGATATATTGAATGAACACCCATGGAATGTACGTAAACTGTGTTTAAAAATGACTCTACTAGAATCTACACGGGAATAATGAAAATATTTATGAGCCAGTTTTACTTGTTGATGTATATCTGTTACATGTTATCACTATCTTTCTGAAGGAAATTCGTCCCGAGTTCCCGAGGCAAGATCCCGTTTGTAGTCGATCTCGCGAGATCTTAATTCACACTGGAAAAACGATTAACCACCAGTTTCACAAAATTTAAGACTTTTCTCGTGGCTTGAAAACTCTTTCTTTGAGAAAGTCTGGCTTTTTTTCCCCCCCCCGGATTGAATTGGTCAAATATTGTTGATATTTTCACTTGAGCTGCCGTGACGCCATCTTTGATATCCCAGAATCCTTTGCGGCAGGTTTCTTAAGATGACGTCAGTTATTTAAACATACACAAGAGTTTGATGGATACGAATTCCGGTTTGTTTGCAAACATATCGACTTTGGTGAGATGGATTTGGGGAAATGCGGGTTGGAAATGAGTGGTGATGGTATTTATTTATGTTTTAAAGTTTTTTAAAGTTTTTTTTCTGGTTGAGTTACTTTAACAGTTGTCTACAAAATGTTAGTAATTTGTGTCCTTTGTGTGAAGAAAGAGTTTCTGTTTCGGGAGGTGGTTGGGATGGAGGTGGGATAAAATGAGCAGATCCACAGTAAAGAACTGTATTCAAACTTTTTTGATTAGATAAAGCAATGCACTGAATTCATACTGGTAACAGAGATACAAGTTCTTAAGCCTCACCAATCACTGTAGGTGTTCTTCTGTTCTGTCAATAATAACGGCCTTCGTTCTGAGCAGACGTCGAGGTCGGCCATGCTAGCATACAAGCTAGTATGCTAAACCGAGTCGCCACCTGAAAAACTGTCATCATTGTAGTTTTTATGTTCCCTAAAACTTCCAATTTCCATGGTTGATTTCAGAGTATTGTCTTCGTGACATTTGGCTTTTTCTCGTAGTAGAACAGTTTATATATCTTTTATTTTCCTGACATAAACATGATCTCCAGGAGCTTTTAGCTGCCATTTCCTGAAAGACTGCGGTGATCAACCGTCTGGAACCCAGAGACGTTGCTGCAGCCTGCTTTGTGGGCCATATAGAGGATTGTCGGTTGGCTGTTAATAAGACGATATTCGCAAAATGGGCTTTTAGCCTGAAGGTGCTCAGGAAAAGACGAGAAACTGTGTGAGGAAAGCTGAAGAGTAGATCCTCACCAACCAGTGACGGAGGGAACAGTGATGCTGAGAGCTGCAGTTCAGCACATTTAGATGGAATTAAGATTATTCACTGACTGACTCACTGGTAAACAGGTTAACTAGCAATGCTTGAGGTCACTCGTCATAATTAAAAGTATCTGTAGACGATTAATCGTTTGTAGTTCATCCAGCTCAGGGTGGCAGCGGCTTATTGTCGATTTCACATGAATAAATGTAATGTACGTTCTGGACGGGTCAACGGTGCTTCGACGTCACGTTGTCCAGAATAATATGAGGGTCTGATCAAGAAGCTGTGAATATGAACAGCTTTGATTTTTTTTTTGGGATTTTTTTGATGTATTTTTATTTTATTAATTTTTTTTATTTCTTCAAATTTTGGGCATCACCTTCCCATGGGCTCTCCACCCGCAGGAAAGGTTCTTCATCGGTGCAATGTGATCTGGGTGAAGGTGCTCAGACTGCCACCCCCGCGAGCCGGAAACGGATAAGCGGGAGAAAACGGATTTATGTATGTAAATTAAATTAAATTAAATTAAATTAATAAAGTAAGAGAAGATGTCATATAATGAATATTTTTATATGTCATTATTGGTATTGAGGCAGTAAATGTACGTGTTTTTCGTGTGTTTGTAATCAAAACTGAAATTGCACTTGAAACTCCATATCAGTAGAGATCCTCCATCTCAATTTTATTCGTGCCTAAAAGCACATTTGAGTCTGTTTGGAGGTCACCTGCAGCCTTTTGGTCCATTTCACCACACATCTTTGGGAACCTTACAGCGATGACTGATAGTATACCATTTTGTCTCAAGGCTGTCAAACTACTTTTTACTTTTCGTGTTATTGGGACCTGGAACACAGTTTTATTTGGTAAATGTCCTTGAGTGAGTCCCATCGAGCATCTGAACCATAACCGTACTTTCTCCCTGGAGATTTTCCAGGTTTAATACCTCTGCGAGTTGCTTTCGTGATAATTGGAGGACTCTGAGTGAGTACTTGTGGGCGGCTCGGGGGGAGGAGACCAAGGTTGGACCGTCTCTGTCTGCTCACATGCTGAAAGGTCCTTGAGCTGCACCGGAACGGCTGCAAACAACTTGCATGGCGTCTTTCTGTGCTGGTGAGCGACGGCGTGTATGAATGGCTGAATGCATTAAACCATATGAAGCACAATGAGACAAAACACAATTGTTTATACATTTTTAAAGGTTAAGACGCTGTAGGATAAGGTTAAGACGGTTAAGCTGTAGAACATATTTTCAATGCCTTGTTCTTGACTTGTTCCCGGACCCTTAAAGTCTTGGTTTGGTTTAGGAATGGTCTGGTCTTGGTTGCGTGATTGTATGTGTGTGTGTGTGTGTGTGTGTGTGTGTGTGTGTGTGTGTGTGTGTGTGTGTGTGTGTGTGTGTGTGTGTGTGTGTGTGTGTGTGTGTGTGTGTGTTTATCCACCCTCGGCCCTTCACACATAAACATACACACATAAGTACACGCGCACACACACACACACACACACACACACACACACACACACACACACACACACACACACACACACACACACACACACACACACACACACACACACACACAACTCATCAGCAGTTACCATGGAAACCAATCAGCCAGACTCATTCTGTGTCTCTCTTTCTTCTCACTCCTTTCATCCTTTCTGCCCTAATCACAAGTCACAACCTTTCCGATCACTCCTACCCACTCAGCCATCTTGTTCCGCGTGTCTCCCCTTTTCCTTTCTTTTCCTTTTTTACCATTCTCCATTTTGCTCTGTCATTTCCCATATTCTCAGTGTGATTCCCTCCCTGTCGGCTCGCATCTCTGTTTTCTGATTTTTAGATTTTTAAATTTTTTTTTAGGAAAGATTTCTGACCCCATCAAGTCCCATTCATTTCTATTGAGTATTCATTTCATACAGTTTATGATCCAGTTCATTGTATTCCAGCCTTTCTCACCTCAACTGAATCAGCATGCTCCAAATACACTTCGTGGTTTTGTCCCTGCTTGTTATTTGTCCACATATCGTCTCTAACCTTCACGTTTAACTAATTTAACCACCGTCTGTGGACTTGCAAGCAGATTTAATAGTGATTTCTATTAAAAAAGCTTATCTCCTCTCTGATCCAGTGAAGGATGAATCTTTCTTTTGATTGTTGTTATCCAGATCAGTGGAGCACTGAACATTAAAATCTCCCTTTTAAATACCGTTTCCATTGATTTCCTGCAGCCCTACGACAAACATGTGACGGGCAGTTTTGCCCTTTAGCTTTTTTTGCTGTCTAAAATAAATAAATAATTCAACAGATCAAGGATTTCAAGCCAGCCAGGAATCAAATCTTGTTTATTTGAACCTATTTGAACCTAGAGGAATTCTTCAAATATTGTATAAATGTGTTCCAATTTAAACGCAGCTCTTATGAGGTGGCATCACTTCTCAGATAAAATGACCTTTTAGGTTTTCAGAGCAGTTTTTTGATCTTTGTCATCACCAGTTCTCATTCAGTCGCATAACAACTAACATCTCAATCCTCCATCCTGAATGTTGTGTCTTTGCCCATGAATCTCCTGGACTCTGCAGCCATTCCACTTCATGCTGTGGATAAACTATCTGCACATTTTGTTTATGAATGAATTTAACGTTGTTTCATGGTTTCCATCAGATTGAGCTCCCTGTTGTTGCAGTGTGTCCACCAGAGGGCACTGCTGTCACACAGCTGAAGCCACTCTGCAGCTTGTTCTGACTCTTTCTTTTTCCCTCCACAGTTTTTGAGCTTGATATTTGACATATTCATCAACATATTTTTTTTTCTTCTTCTCTGCAGAGTTTTCTCACTTAATTCACTTTGACACCAGAAGGCAAAAAAAAAAAAGAAAAAAGAAAAGACTCCTGTGCGTGCCATGAACATATATGAGTCTCACAAGCCTCATTAACACCTGAGCAGTATGCAGATATTAGACAGGAAAGATTTCAGTCTCACGTCACTGTCTCGGGTTCCTGCCACCTTCCTCCTCCTCCTCCTCCTCCTCCTCCTCCTCCGGCTCTATTAATAAGCTGCTGTCTTTAATGGAAGCCACCATCTCAATAGCTTCACACCTGTCACAAGACGTCTCCCGGGTCCAGCCAGCAATGGCCCTCCACGGTACACACACACACACACACACACACACACACACACAAACACACACACACACACACTGAACAGGCAGGGGGTCGAGTTACACACTGAAATATACATACACACTCAGGAGGACAAACCTGACGCTGGAAAACCCGCAGCTTGAAATTGACAAATAATTCGTTTCTGATTTTATTGCGAGAGTTCGACAGTTTTCCAGCAGTACATGACGAGGACTGAATAATTCTGCAACTAGAGCTGTTTCCCTCTGAAAAACTCAATCTTTAAAGATGCTCTAAAGCACTAATCTATTATTTATTACTTTGATTATCTTCTGCAGTTCTCATAAACTCTTCATTACATGTTCTGTTAAATGCTTCAGTCGTAGATCTGGTAGCTGGTAAACGTAGTGAAACCCCCGAGGCAGATATTTCCCTCGGGTGTCGCACCAGGTTGGCGAGTGTGGGCTGAACGAGTGTGTTTGTTGTTTCTGCTTCAGCTCCAGCTGCACAGGTAACGCTTGTTAGTGTGACTAATCGTCGCCGGTTTTTGCGATTTCTTTTTAATGTTTTTTTTTTTTTTGTTTGCCACTGAATTACAAATCCAAAACCTTTCTCATGTTGCTATTTTTGTGTGGTCTGATCACTTTTGTTATATTATTTACTACATAGGAGTGTTACACGGATCACATGTTGTGTGAGTGAACTGCGAGGAGCTCGGGGTGAGCAGTGGGTCAGTACAGCTGCTGTCAGTACAGTGACTTTCCTGCAGAATGCTTGTGATGTTAGCATTCTGTAGTATATTAGACATACCATTACTATTTATGTGCAAATACTTAGCAGTGATAGACCTACTACTCCTTGCTTGTTGGCACAAGAAATATTTTCTTTACATATAAACCTATTTAACTGTCATTTAGCCTCCCGCCACTAGTCGGCGCTACAGAGCCGTAACACAGCAGTGCTTTCTTAGTACTTTCATCGCAAAAAAACTAAAAAAGAGAAGTTAGCATGTAGGCGGTTTCAGGAAAACAATATAATCATGTAAATTCAATGTAGAGCCACATTAAACGATGTCCACTGTTTGGAGATTCTTTAGTAATAATGAGGATTACAAACGTAAGTCATACTGTGAATTACGTTCTGTCAAAATATAGAGAGGAGGAGAAAGATAATTCGTACAACTGAACAGGGGCGGCCTTCGCTTATTGCTTGTGTGTAGAGTAAGATTCAAGCTTTATAGTATTTATTAAGTACTGGTATCGGTACTTGGTTATTTACAAGTAGCTAAAGATTAGTCCTTTAAGAAAGTGGTTTCGGCACATCTCTAGTCAAATTTGTGCGCAATTGAATCAAACACTATGTAAAGGTTAAAATACTGGTGTTTTGAAATGATGGCTGAGCGTTATCGCTCGCCTCCACTCCTCCTCGTTTACCCTCGGCTCTCTTCTTCCGTAGGAAATGTCCCGCTCCGCTCTCCCTCCATCCACTTCTGCTCGTAAACAAACTCACTCAGAGAAATCAGCAAATAGTCTGGAGGCGGCCATCTTCCACTCCACCTGACCTCTCCTGTTTCAGCTTTTCATTCACTGGCCTCTTTCAGCTCCCACCTCTCTCTCTCTCTCTCTCTCTCTCTCTCTCTCTCTCTCCGTCTGAACTTTTCAGTCATTTACAAACAAACATTTCAGACTCTCTTTTTCACGCGGGAGCCATTCTTTTTGTTCGCGGAGCTCGTTCATCACCGACACGAGCCAGCTTGGAACCTCGGTGATTTAATGTTGTTGTTTGTCTTCATTAGAGGAAAAACATCCAGGGAAAGAATTTCGTGTTTGTTTCACATCTTCTCAAAGATTATATTTCACTGTGAAATGGAGTCATCGTTGCTGTCTCTTTAAAACGTAATTTGCATTTTGTTCGTGGGCTATTTTGTTGTTTTTTATTTGGAATTTACAGAAAACAACAAGGAAACAAATGCATGAGCAACATATCCTGGACATGGCTGAGAAATACGTCATGAAAAAACTGTAATTACACGACATTGGTGACGACAACCGAAACAATACTGATAATAAGCATCTTACAACTTGTGTTACCAATAATACTGCTGCCAATTTTAGTAGATTCAAGGTTCAAAGATTCAAAGAGAGAGAGATTCATTTTATTGTCATTGTTAGAAATACAACAAAATTCTGTTAGAGCATCTCAACACAAAATAGGAAAAAAAAAAGAAGTGCATTAATGGTGCAGAATCCCAGGAATAGTCATTAAATTAATAGAGTCCAGTCTTGGAACAACATGTAAACACTCTCTTTTTATTAGCAGCTAATGTTAGTAGCTGCTAAAATAATTATTTGGGGATTCTATTAATAAAAGTAAGAATAATGGGAATAAAAATATGAGTTTAAAACATGGGTCCCTTACATGTGGTACAGGTACAGGTACAGGTACAGGTACAGGCTTGTACTCGCAGTCTTACCTTGAATTGTTGTGTTTTGTCATGTCTTGTGTCTTGACATGTCTTATCTTGTCTTGTCTTGCTGTGTTGTGTCCTGTCTTCTCTTGTTTTGTGTCTTGTCTTTTCTTGTCTTATCCTTTTGTATCATGTCTTGTCATGTCGTGTTGTTGTGTTGTGCCTTGTCTTACCTTGAATTGTTGTGTTTTGTCTTGTCTTGTGTCTTGACATGTCTCGTCATGTCTTGTTGTGTCATGTCCTCCATTGTGTTGTGTCTTCTCTTATCTTGATGTGTTATTTCCTTTCTTCTTTTGTCTTGTGTCATGTGTTCATCTTGTCTTTTGGTGTTTCTTCTTTTGTCTTGTGTCATGTGTTCATCTTGTCTTTTGGTGGTGTGTCTTGTTTCATCTTTCCCTGTCTTGTCTCATACAGATGCAGTTTTTTTTCTCCAGAAATATGAAGCATTTACTCACCATCTTTTGTACCACTTGCAATTCTAATCTAGTGCATCCAGTAAGTCATATTTCAGATAATATTGCAAATAAAATATTATAACAGAGGATTATATGACTCGATAGCAGTTAGACAATCTTCCAGAAGTATTGTGACACATCTTTCTTATTAAAAAGGTGTTTTTCCTTGTTAGAAATAGTGAAATATGTGTCATTTTATTCCACTTTATACTTTCCCAACGGATATAAATATCAGGGAAAGATGTTGAAATATATGCTTGACAAACCAACCTTATGAAACGAGTGCTCTTCAACATGTTAAACATACTTCTTGTACCAACGCATGAAACGTTTTTCGCGCTGTGATGTAAAGAAATGGGCTCCACGCTCATCAGACGTCGGGCCAGCATGAAAGATAAAAGGCTTCATTATCACTCAAACCGGCGCCGCTCAGTTCAGCTCACATTCAGACAAGAGCGATGGGGAGAAGATTGTGTCTGCAGATCGATTCTCGCTGCCGAATCATTAGCCGTTCAATTCGAGGTGAAGCGACTCTCTGCTACTTCCACAGACGTCACCAGTCAAAGTGAGTCGGGACGGCTGCAGGGGGATCGTAATTCTGAGTTTCTGAGAGTCGCTCACACCTAAACCCCCCCCACCACCCCACGGCTTTATTCTCCCAAAACTAACGTGTCCTGGCCTCTTTGTGTTTAACGAAATGACGAGGAGGAGAAACTCAGCGATGGAAGTGGGAGTACGACAGCGTGTGGGTGAAGCTGCTTGTTGGCAAACTGTTGGCTTGTAGGTGGATTTTGGCTTTTTGATGGTTGTGAGAGAAACGGGTTCCAGTTTTGAGCAGAACAATACAAGGTCGCACTCTTCCGAGATCAAAGGTGTTTTTCTGGAGCAGAGGAAACCAGATGTATCCCCCTTCTTCCATAATTTATCGTGTTTTTTTTTTTTTTTTTTGTAGTGTGCAGTTTGTCACAGCGTGTCGCGTCTCGGCTTCCACACCGAGGAGTTTTACTGTCGGGGGGGGCTGTGCGTCGTGTTTTGTGGCGCTGCAGTGCGCCTCTCTTTATTTTCAGATCGCGTGCAGTGCGATGGCCTCTGATGTGGATTTGCTGTTCGGAGATGAAAAAGGTCTTGAGACTCCATTTCAACCAACCCCCCCCCCCCCCCCCCCCCTTCTTCTCCTCTCTTTGCGTTCACTTCATCTCCACCAAATCTCCCCACACCTCTCTCCTTCACGTGCACTGTTTCCTCCTCTTCCTCCTCCTCTTCCTCGTGCTCCTCCACGACTCCTGACATGCCTGCCTGCAGTGTAGCGTGCGTTGATGGCAGGCCTCTTAATGGACAGCGTGTGTCTGACGGCGGACCCCTGTGCTTCACCGTCGAAATCCTCCAAGCGTTAAAAACACCAAACTGCTCTTTCAGGAAACACGTCTCGAGCATCATCCAGGGACGGGAGTCGACCTCCAGTCCGGGAAAGTTCGAGCCCTCACTTATCGAGGCCGGCCTCTGCAAAGACGCAGAATGTGGCATCTTCCTCACTGTTTTGGATTCAAAGAGCTGCGATCCGACGGCGTGAAGCCGCCGCTGCTGCGTTACACGTTTGCGTTGGATTGTTTTGCAGCGCTCAGCAGAGAGAGGGCAGTGTGCCTCCAGCGGTAAACACTCACGAAGGCTCACGTCGGCGTTAAACCAGCAGAGGTCCAGGAAAATGAAACAGGTGGGACGTGTCGGCTTTAATCAGAAGGTCTCCGTGATAACGTTATCAGGCTGCAAGTTCTGTCGTCTGTGTGCCGATTACATCATTGCATTGATGTGCTGAAGTCTCTTGAAGTGACTCTTCAGCTTCACATCAGGAAAACCTCATTTTGTGTTTGATGCAAGGATTTTAAACACATTTATTTGTATTCTGGGTAACGCAAGAGCCAGTTTAGTCGTTCCTCGAACTTTAAAAGTTTGGATTTGGATTAATGGAAAAGTAAAATACTGGAGGATCTTTCTGTCTTTCTTGGTCCAAATTTGTATTAAGTTCTTAAATGTTCGTCGTTAAATCAGGATCCACGTCAAACCCTGTGGATGTTGTGGAAGAACGAACAATCATTTCTTCTTAATACCTGTTAACATGAGCGTATTGCCTATCAGCAGCAGTATCTTAATTCAGTTTGTGGATTCCTTTGCAACGTTTTCTCAGCTAAACAGCGATCCAAAATCTTTAAATCAAGTAAATGCAAATGAGTAAATAAAGTAAGCTGCCACGTGATCTTTCTCAGTGGCAGTACTAGGCTCGGATCCACTGTAAACTTGACTTATTTAATTAAATGTTCACCACCTCAGCAGTCTCAATGCCTTTTACTCACATTCAGCCTCTCACACACGTGAAGGTCCTTGACCTCGGTTGTGGGGTTCAGTGCCGTGAATTTCAACTTGCCAGTAGCTGTGAATGTGAGTGTCTGAGACTAACTTGAGTTTTTTCTTCTGTATGTCCACCGCAGTATTGTTTGTATTAAATTTTTTTTATCTTTGAAAGAATACCATTTATTCATTTATTTATTTATTTTATTTTTGTAGTACCATCTATAGAAAGTCTGCAACTATCAGGAATGTGGTTATTTTTCTTTACAAGCTGGCCATGAAATAATGAACAACTTCATTATTCAGAATGTGTTGAAGGTGGATTGCTGATGTCGCGGTACATGTGAACCTCTGTTGTAGGTTTTACATCATCTTGTGATTCAGGTCATCCTTACAGAACAGATCTGAATCTCTGTGGCACTTCCAGGTACAGAGAAGAAAGAAAGTGTTTGTGCCCTTTTCTCAGATGAATATCCGGATCTGATATCTGAGCGTCTGACAATAGAAATGTCGCTGTGTGTTTCTCCCTGCGTCTTGTTTTTACCTCCAAAATCACGACTGTCACGGTCTCACTTCGTTTTTGTCACTCTTCACTCTTCACTCATCCCTCCATCCCTCCTCCTCCTCCTGTCCTCCAGCGTGTGCACCGTTTCTTCTTTTCTGAATATTTCATGTCCGCACATCTGAATTTTTAGCGTCAGCAGCAGAACTGACAGATTTTTTTATTTTTTTTGCCTTCCCCACTTCTGGTGAGTGTGCCGCCAAGAGGCAGCGGCGTTTTACAACCGCACTGACAACAAGACAGCGTGCAAACATGGCAGACAGACAGAAAGCATTTAGGGAACAAGTCCAGGGAACGTCAACAGCCACCGGCATGTAAAGGACCTCAAACAGGACAACACATCTGGTTCACTGAGAGCAATCGGCAGCCTCATACCATAATTGATGAACTGTATTAATACTTAATCGGTAGGGAGGGGAGATTCCTGCCGTAATAACCCGGCGTGGAGATAAAGCGTCTTTTCCTCAGAGAGCATCCGTCAGTTGTGCGATTTCAAAAACTTCAGCTCATTTGCGACTGCAATGGCTTCACTTGAGAATTGTACCTTTTAATGTCATGAATTGGAAAAGCTTTGGCTTTTGCTTGACAATTTCTCAGAAGATAAACGAGTTAAAAGAATGAAACTCTGTGCAAAGTCTCAGTCAGCACTGTAAAGTCTGAGACCTGTCTGTTCTTGAGCTTTCGTTTCAGAAACTTTCGGGGTTTACGCGTCAACATTTTGAAAACTATGTCCATTTACAGTGAAATAGCAGAAATGTGGGATACGCTGCAGTTAGCATGTAGGACCACTAGTGGGTGCTGTTGATTGCATCCAGAGAACAACATGCTATAGACATTAACAATTTATTGTACTATTGTGCACACGTCAAAGCAGAGGCAGCGTTTTTCTCAAATTTCTCCACTCTGGAAGCCGTTTCCAGGCTCCTAAAACGCTGCGTCGTTACATGAATCGGTGTCGTCGTGTGCTACGGGGCCTCAGGCTGTGGGAATTTACGAAACTAGAGTAGCTGGAGAAAATCCACATACGCTCACCGAAACTAATCCAACTTTTCCACAGGAACAAGCAGAGGAGACTCTGGAAAGGAAAAACCTGCAGAACAGTCAGAGGTTGAAACTTTCTGCAGGACCAGGCTCAGAGGTGGAGACTCCCTGCTGCTCCAGTTGGGATTGGGGACTAGAAGGAGAGAAATAAGTGAACGTGTTGTAAGGAAGGATTGGCTGATAAGATGAGTATTTATCTTTTGGAGCGCAGTGACCCAGGAAAAACTTTAATATGCACAAAGTGTAACTTGCTGTCAAGCCGACGTGATATAAAGACGTAACAGTTCTGCCTCGAGTTCAGTGGTCGACAGTGTTTCCCAAATTGAATTTCCCAAGTAGAAATGTCTCAGTTCAAAACGAGCAAATTTAATTACTGTCCATTGTCTTTTCATTCATAATAGATCAGGCTCGAAGAGCAGATAAGCGCTCCTCCTATCAAACCACGAGCACTTTACAAGAGCGCCTCGCCAAAATCATCCAGCAGCTAATTTCCTGTGCGACTTGTTCAGGAGCCGTGGCTTCCCTTTGAGTTCCCCGATACCTGAAGTAATCTAATTAGATCCGCTGTCGCCACGTAATGAGCCGCGTTGCTCCAGCGCCTCGATAATCTGACAAGCATAAAGTATATTCGCGCAGTGGGAAAAGCTCGGAGGGGGGATGACGGCATCCCCGGAAGCTGGAGAAGAGAGGGCGGCGCCCCCCCCTCGCTCTTCCACGCTTCAACGGGCCGCCTTCCTCGTGACGGCTCCCAACTTGAACTGTCTTAATGCGTCCTTCCGTCACATTATTGATCCTCCTTTTCTGCCTCCACGCCTGAGGAAGGCGAGGCTGCTTCATCTCAAACGGCTGGCTTTATTTTCTGCTTAACGGCTGCGGTTTCTGTGTTTGGATGAAGTCAAGAGTGGGGAGAGGTGGTGGAGGGTGGTGATGGTGGGGGGGTGAGGGGGGTTTCTGGGGTGTGAATGAGATGCCGTCACACACATCGCAGGTGACAAAAACAGCAGCATGCCAACGACTGGCTAATCTGTGCAATCACCACTGAGGAGTGTGTGGAAATGAGCCCGAAATAAACAAAGCCGACCCCATTTCTCGTCTTTTTAAAGGTACGAGAATGAACAGTTCGATATGCTGGATTTCATGCTGCGTTCTGTTGCCTCCTGGTGTGATCCAAACTGAGATAATGCAGAAAAATACAAAATTACTCAGTTGGACTCGGTTCATCTTCAAATACATTGTCAGTAAATGTGGATATTTTTTTATTGAGAAGCAACATTTCAGTAACATGAGTTGATGATCTGAGCCCAAAGGTGTCTGATATGATATTTCTAGAAGGAAAGCATCATAATAACATGGAATATATAGAATAGACTTGATCTGAATTTGCTGGCAAGTCCATTAGCCCCAGTCCATTCTGAGTAGTAATACTACATTAAACCACAAGATGGTGCAGTGAGTTGCTTCTCTTGTCTCCTCGATCTTTAGTCCAATCTGATGATGATAAATACGACAATGACAGATCCGACGATTTAAGGCAGATTATAGTTCGCAGCAACTGGGTGTCTGTTCACACGACAAAGCTGAAAACGCTACTCCAACTGTTAGAAGGAGGAAAATTCAACTTCTTGAAAAATAATATTTCTAAAATGAAATAATTGATAGACGGATGCAAACGTGGAAACTTTAGTAAAATATGACTTAAGACGTAATTGATGACACACTTGTGTGTGGAAGGTGGTGGGAGGATTTTAGGCACTTTTTTGCAGAGACATCGGCTGATGGTTTGAACCACGTGCCTGCAGAGGCACCATTCACCTCTAACACACACACACACACACACACACACACACACACACACACACACACACACACACACACACACACACACACACACACACACACACACACACACACACACACACACACACACACACACACACACACACACACACACACACACACGCTCTTGCATGCCGTATCTACAAATGTACACCCACAGCTCAACTGTAGTAGATTTCATGAGTGCCAGCAGCGTAAAAGCTGCTCCCTCTTTTTCTCCCTCCCCCCTCACTCTCTCTCTCTCTCTCTCTCTCTCTCTCTCTCTCTCTCTCTCTCTCTCTCTCTCTCTCTCTCTCTCTCTCTCTCTCTCTCTCTCTCTCTCTCTCACACCCCTCCCGCCATCTCTTCCACTCTCTCTGGAACTCTTTGTGTTTTGCTGCCGGTGTTGCTGCAGAAACCTCTTATTCTCTTTCATTTGTCTCTCTACAGACTCTCCTTTCTGATTCTTGTCGTCTCTTTCTCCTTCAATCCGAAGTGAACTCCTCTTTGCTCCCCCACCCCCCAACCCCCTTCTCTCCTATGCATCTCCCTGTGACCGAGGGGAACAGGGACTTGACTCTCCCCTCTTCCTCTCCTCCTCCTCCTCTTCCTCCTCCTGCTCTGCCGCCGCCTCTACCTCCTCCGCTTCGCCCCTCGTCCTCTCGCTTCCTAACCGAGGGATAATGTTCTATTTCCAGCTGGTGATCATGGCTGGGACGGTGCTGCTGGCTTACTACTTCGAGTACACAGACACCTTCCCGGTGCACATCCAGGGCTTCTTCTGCTACGACAAGACCTTCTCCAAGCCCTACCCCGGTCCGGACGAAGGCAGCAAGATCCCCCCGGTGCTCATCTACTCGCTCGTCACAGCCGTCCCCACGTTCACCGTGAGTATCTGCATGAGAGGAAGCGGGGGTTGTTGCTTTTATTATCATTCGTCTTTGAAGGGGGAGAAAGGAAAGCTCTTTTCATGGAAAGTTGTCAAAGTTGGCTTGTTAGATGTGTTCTAGGTGTCTGCGTTCACATGTTGTGAAAGTGTGTGAGAACGCGCTGGAAGTGAGTCATCTCGTGTGTGTGTGTGTGTGTGTGTGTGTGTGTGTACACGTGTGCAGACATGAAATATGCAGAGATGGAACGAGAACAGATGGACAGGTTATTGGAGAAAAGAGAGAGAAGGCTTGACAAAGAAACTGCAGAAGTTGGAGTGAAGACTAGACGGTAATGGGAGGCAACAGTCGCTGCCTGAGTCGATGAGAAAAGTCGGTATGATCGATGACGCCAAAACACAATGGACACAGAAAGGCAGTTTAAGTTGGGGCACGGACTGAGTTTCTGCACACACACACACACACACACACACACACACACACACACACACACACACACACACACACACACACACACACACACACACACACACACACACACACACACACATGGCTGATGAGCCCGAAGCGAGATGGAAGGCAGTGAGCACTAAAACGTGGAACACCTGGCGCCGAGCGGAGACGCAAACCCAGGGCAGCTTACACACAAAAAAACACACACCGCCGACACCACGGGCACAAACCAGCCGGCGTCCACAACAGAGCAAAACATCATCGCACCTACACACACACTGACGGCAAAAAAAAAAACACACACATTTAGTGCAGGGATGAGAGAGTACCTTCCAAGTGGAGCGCAGAACAAACACAGATGATGTCGGAGCGCGGCGGCCATCGACCCGAGGGGAAATACTGAGGCTTGTTATGATTTGGCACCGCTGTGCGCCACAATACGGCCGGGAGTTTTATTTCATTTTAAATTAGGGAGTGTTAATTAGCTACACCAGATTTACTAAGAATTTATATTTACCAGAGAGCGAGGTTGATGCATTTTGTGGAACTCACTGGCATGAATGAACAGTTTATTTAATAGATATGTATGTAAAAAAAAACAAAAAAAAAAAAACCCAAACAAACAATATGATCCTTCTAAAAGTAGGCTGAAAAAGCACCAGCATATTTAATCCTACAACTTTATTCAATACTCATTACATAGTCATCATCAATAAACTTCTATATTTCCATAATGAACCAACATCATTCCATATATTTATTTATAAATATACATATTCTGTATATCACATATTCATATTTACATATATCCTTTTTTTCTATTCAGATAAGACTCTGCACAAAAATAAACAATTCAAAGGATAAACATGTTTCATGATGCTTTATTTAAACTTTCAGAGGATCTGAGAAAGTTCCTTTAAGTTCCCGTCATGTTGATCAAATCAGACAACAAACCGTTTGTGTGGAAAACATCCAAGAACAGCAGCAGCTTACGGACGTGATGCATTAAAGCAGATAAGAGCGATTTGCTTGGCCTGGTGGGTGGAACTAAATAATTCTTTGGTTTTACTTCAGTGCTAAACATGAAGCCGCAGGCTCAAGTTGATGTTAGTCTGAGGGTTTTATTCAAAGAACAGGTGAAAGTTAAAAATATACAAATCAGCAAGCCTGACTTGATTAAACATTTATTGATTCATTTATCTAACAAAGTCAGTGTCGAGGCCAAGCCAAGGCTTTAAGTCACACCAGGATTATGTTATTGACGCGCTGATTGATGGTGTGTCGGAATATTGACAGTCTGAGTCCTAATTTATGATGAAACACTTTGCTCCTTTATTATTATCCAAAACGTGCAATGTCCAGTACATGTCACAGCGGTCAAAACATTTTTTCCACTTCCAGGTGGAAATTCAGACCAAGAAAGAAAAGTTCCCTCATACACAGTGTAGTCCACGTACTAATTACCATGTGACACGATGTAAGTAAAGAGTAAATACAAAATGCAATACATTCTGCTCCTCCAGTCAGTTTGATTAAATTTTTTTACATTTTTAATCAAAACACTAATTAACAAGATTTATTTTTTTTCAAACATTGAGTCCCACCACTAAATAATCCACCTCCATATATCCACATGTTAACATTTAAGCCCGTGTTGGCATGGTTATGTATGGAGGAGCTCAGGGTGGATGGAGGGGGGCAACAAAACATCAGCCTAAACACTTTGTTTTTATTTTCCAGCTGAAGATATATATCTCCTTTAACATTTCAGACACTAGAATGGAAGTTTATTCTGACAAAAAGGCCCAAACTACCTTTAAACAGTTGTAATTTTCACCATTAAGCGTCCTGCGGGTCAGTATTTGTTCGTGAAAAAGTGACAGAACTTCATTTAAATCTTTACTACTCGGTATAAGTATTGCTGCCTGATCAAATAAACACATTTTTGTGGATGTTTTAGTGTCAACACTGACGTTCTTTAGCGGAAAGTCTGGTTCTAGAGTTAAATTTTAATTGCTTGGTGAGGACTGAGCGGGCTCTCTGTTATTTACCACATTGAAATAAAAGACTCATATCCCTTCCTAAATCCTAATAATGATTTTTCTAAAGCTTCTAAAATAGTTTATTGCTTGTTAAAGGCAGGCAGTTGTTGATTTACAGCCGTTTAAGTGCTCAGCTAAAGTCCCTAATCCGAACGAAGCAGACCTTTAAATCGGCCTTAAAACGGAGTGCAAATTACTCTGGATGCCGAAATGGGTCAGAGCACATTACTTACACCAGCTCCTCTGCCCTAACCTGTGCCGACAGAGGCCCTCGGAGTGTTTGTGTAACAAGCAGCAAACTAAATCACAGCAGTAACTCCCTTCAAAAGTGCCAGTTCGAGGTAAAAGTGTTTTGCCGTTTGCTGCTGGTTACAGAGGAGTTTCATGTCACGTTGTTCACCTGAGCTGCAAATAAAGTCCTCAGTTATGGTTATATAATCACTATAGCGTGTAAGAGACCATTTAAACTTGGTTTAATTCAAAGTGTTGAACATTGATTGCTTCAACTGCTTTTAGATTTTTTTGATGGCGAAAAAAAAGCTTCACATTATTAAGATTAATCACAGATCAGATCCTGGCTTCGACTGACGGAATGAATAGGCAAACCCCTCGGAGTCATTTAAGTTAAACAGCCACCAGTGTTTTTGGGTCACTGTCAGGGTCCTCCGAGCCCAACAGGGGGCGATCTGGCTTTGTAGTCTGCTCCCAGCAGGACTGGCAGCGTTTAATTAAAACCATCGATCACTTTCTGAAGGTTTCAGCACCAAGAGTCAATCCAGCGCACGAGGAAAACCTACAGAAAGTTACCCGACACGTTCACATCTGTTATATTTATGGCATGTATACACGTTTTCCTTCTGGAGTGTCATATCTCTACAACCTAAGTTACTCTTGTAATGAAGTAATCATAGGATTAAAAGGTGTTTTACTTCCAAGGCATTTTTAACTCTAACCAATCCGGAGTGGAGGTTCCCTTTATATATATCACCATTACAAGTTAATGCTTTCTAATGTAACTCTCCATCCATCCATCCATCCATCCATCCATCCATCGTCTAAACTGTTTTATCCAGCGATCGCAGGTTGGCCTGGACTTCATACCAGGCAGGCTTTGGAAAGGGCCAAAACAGACGGATTCCTAGCAGTGGGCAACAATTACCCTCAAATGCTAAAATGGCTCTGGCCTGTGTCGTGTACAGTGGTGAAACTGAAGAAAACCAACGTGTGAAAAGGGAATCGTGCAAATTCAAATTTGCAAAAATTATTTGTTGATATCAGGGGTGTCAAACAAAAGGCCCATGGAACAAAACTGCCCAGCATGAGGCGTTTTCACGAAGCTTTTCATGAACGTTTTTCAGCGTAACATTTCCAGTCCCACATTGGCTGACCTGCCCCTCCCCCGACTGACATCTCGAATGGCTCGAAGCAACGCGCCGACCGTTCTGATGAATTGTGCGAAATGTTTCTGCTCTCAAAAAGAATGTTTTCGGTGAATTTTGTACCGTCACTTGGTACCCTTCCAGACCCAAACTGCACGTACGTACAAAAGCTGCATAGCGAGGAAACTGTTTTCTGTGAAAAGCAGCTGAAAGTGTTGAGTGCACCAATTAAACCCCCCGGTGTGCCGCCATTCATTCTGTAGACACTCCTATCAAAAGGAGAAACCAGTTGGGCCATTTCACTGTAATATCTTCAATATAGGACTCAACTTAAAGTAACATAATACCAGGTAGGAGTTTATGTTGTTCTTGTTGAAGGAGTTTATTTAATAAGACATATCTGGCTTAAAAGAAAACTCCTGGTTCGCAGCTCGTATTGATTTTTATTGCTGATATTTGAAGTGTTTTACATTGTTGCCTTAGCTCGTATTGTTTTTAGCACTTTTTGATTTGCTAATGTAAAACGCTATACAAATAAAATGCATTATTATTATTATTATATTATTATTATTACTGTTTTGTCTTTTCATCACTTGTGTGTTTTTCTCACTCAAGCAACCCCCCCATTCTCTCTAGAGTAGTAGGAATCCCCATTGTGACCACTCTCTGTACATGTTTGCCTAATTACACAGCATCTGTTCCAGTCATTCATCTCTACACATTTCTACTGTCTGTTAGCACCATCAAAATCTCATTAGAAATATTACACACTGCTTCATTGACAAGTACAAGGTGGTTGAACTGTGTGTACTGTAGCGTAAAACATAAATCTGCCTGTTTAATTGGAGGCGCCACGGATAGGCTTTTTTCAACCAGGTGGCCTAATTTGAATGAATGAGCAGGTTTATAAAAATGTGACCATGAGAGACAAACAGAACAAATACATGACTTGGGATCCATCCACAGTGTTAAGAACAATCCAAAGTCTCTGTACAACATGGACGCTCCAGTGTGACATCATAGCAGCTAAGATCAACCGACATATGGCCCGATACATGAGCAAGGCACAGAAAGTAATCGTACTAATATCAGAGGAGCCGAACGCCAGCTGCTGATTGACAAAAACTAAAGACTGGAAGAACAGACAGACCAACCTGTGCTCCGCCTGGATTAATTACAAGAAGGCCCATGACTCAAATGTATTTTAAGCCCAAGAACTTTGTGTTACAATTTTATTTGCAAGAGCAAAAAAAATATTAATTATATTTGTTAATCCATTTCCTTTGTTATTAATCCGTTTGTTCCAGTGGGACACTTGCTGTGGCAGGATAAGCCACGACGCTGACGATGCTCCACATAAACATGCATTTAGAGTCTGGTTCACTTTCAGGGCAGCCAGAAAGTTTGCCTAATGGAGCTTGTAAGCCAGTTAAGCCTGGGGTGTATTAACTTATCTGGCGTGGATCCGGCCTGACAGCGTGCGCATGCAAACACGTGTAAATCCTTCCTTTGATCAGACGTGTTTTTTTTTGGGGGGGGGGGGGCTTTTGCCCCCTCGTTCTGTCGCGCGTCGGCTCTCCCCGTTCTTCACGCCGCTACATCCACGCTGACCTTGTTGCCTTCATGTTCTATTCATTGCTTTCACTATCTGTCCCGTGCAATTTAGGCCCTGCCGTCTTTAGTCTCATGTGAAGATTGCCTGTTTTCCACCGCAACCTCCGTCTGATAGCGAGACATTAATAATGCATCTTCGCCTCGGGTTTATTCCTCCCACACTTCCAGGCTTCTCCGGGATTGTCGGCTTTCTTATTAACACCTATTTTTACCCTCTTTGAGGTGCTTTCGTTTCCGACCTTCCCGTGCACCTATATTTATCGCAGCTGCCAATTAACACATCAGCCGTGCGTTGTCGGGCCGTCTCGCCTCGTTCGCATTGCAGCACGAACAAACACAGACCTCACCTGAGAACATCTGAATTCTACTCCTCTGCTCCTCGCCCGTTGCCTCAGACGAGGAGGGGATGGAGCGTTTCACCCGAGCGCAGTCAAACTGAGGTGAACGGCACACGGGGAGATGAATACTTAATGAAAAGGAAAAAATGTCACCTTTCAGCGATGTTCTGTTCTGACTCATTTGGTGGAATTCCAGGTGACGCAGGTTCAGTTCGTCCAGGCCACAGATGTTACGTCCAATAACGTCCAGGGTGCAGTTTGCTGGGGAGGATCTCCCTCTGGTGCACACGGGGTTGAAAAGTGACTTTGTGTAGCGCTTCTATTGGCCATTGAGCTACGAATCCATCCGGAGTCGTGCTGGATCACCACAAACAGGCGGGATCAATACATTGTCCATGTCCTGAACTATTATTTTTTTGATATGGCCAGGATTGATCTGGACCAATAAATCCTCTCCGCTGAATTCACAAAACAGAGTGGCTCGGGACCGATGTCTTGTTGCACGCTTAAATAATTTCAATACAATTTTGTTTATGTAGCGTCAAATACAACAAAGTCATTTCAGGGCACTCTTACAGAGAAACCCAACAAATCCACATGAGCGACTGTGGAAAGGAAAAACTCAAATGTTTACAGGAAAGCTTTGCAGAACCAGGCTCAGAGGTGGCGGCTTTCTGCTATTCGATAGAAGGACGGAAAGGAATAGGACGGATAAACCAGACAAGGGATCCACTCGGTGAAGCTGGATCAGGGCAGGAGGCTTCAGACCACAAACTTTGGTCCCATTGTCCCATTGCTGAACTGTCCTTCTTTTGTTGGTCCACCCAAATAAGAGCAGCGTGCCAGCTGCCGAGTTCAAGTAGATTCTAAAGAACATGATGGATTACAATTAGTTTCATAAGCATATAGATTTATAAACTAAAGGTTTCTTTGAACCACGTGCCGGACGTTGCATCCCTTAGACGCCTATTCTTTATTTCTCTTTCAGATGGAAAATCAAACCTTGATGCACCCAGGTTAATGAAACAGATGGTGGTGGAGGTGGTGGTGGTGGTGGTGGTGGGGTGGGGTGTCGATCACTGTGACACTGGCTGCCACCGGAGCATATGTGTCTGGGTGTCGGCTTCTCTGGCTTCTGCTCCCTGCACTTCTGTTGCTCAGTCTGGCATCGGCGGGAAAATGGAGGGAACGTGTCCTGAAAGAGGCAAGATGATGACAGTGTCGGGCAAAGATTGTAATATTGGAGAGGAAAGAGAGGAGATGTGTGTTGAAAAAAACCAACACAAAAAAAAGAGTCGTCCCCTCACAGAAACTGATGGGGGTTGTGTTAAGTGGAGAGAAGAGGCTGGTGTTGTTTTCCTCTCTGCACATTAAAGAGGCTCTATCGGTTCCATCTATCTGAGGCGCTGACATCCATACAGAGAGGAAGATTTACTACAGCCTGCCTGAGACGCAATGACACCATGGTAATCACCCTGCCCAAGCCGGCGAAGGATTGCATCACCATACGAATTTGATCCTCACATCATCAACAATCTCCATTTGCCTTCTGTCACCTGCTCTTCTCTCCGCCACCTCGAACTGCGTTCTGCCGTTCACGTCTCTCTGTTAGTCGAGCTTGCAGTTGTGCTTCTCGCTCCACGTACCAATTTTTCTTTTCTCCCTTCTTGCGGCCCGAGGCGGTCGTTGCGTCAGGCTGATTGGCGACGCAGCGAGCGAGATCGGGTTTACGCCTTCCCGTTGCCTATGTGGTGGATTCGGCTGAAGTCGTCCCGTTTCCTGTGAAATGCGATTAGGCCGAACAGTGGTTGTCATTTCTGCTTCTTAGCTTTGATCCATTTTTCACTCGGGCAGAGAGCAGAGGCACCTCAGGGGTCCTGCCTGGCTGCTGGACTGCCACGCTTCACTTGGCGCCTCCGGGATCTCCGACAGAACGCCGGTGCCCCAATCTGCATTCACGACGGGGGCACGTCCCGACTCGCCACCCCGCCGCCATACGGCTTTACACATGACACCGGACTCTGTGTGTGTGTGTGTGTGTGTGTGTGTGTGTGTGTGTGTGTGTGTGTGTGTGTGTGTGTGTGTGTGTGTGTGTGTGTGTGTGTGTGTGTGTGTGTGTGTGTGTGTGTCAGCTGCGTTTGATTCTCGCTCGCAGTGGTTCCCTGCAGAAAGTTATGAAGGGAGAGATGAAAGACATTAAAGCGCGATGAGCCGTGGGTTTCGTGATGGAACAAAGCGAGGAAATCAGAATTTAGGGAAAATTGAACGGTGTCGGAGGTGGAGGTTGTGCAAAGTCGCTGCTTCGTCTGGAGTTGATAGATTTCCTGTGACATGTTTGTATAAATACGATTTGTTTTGTTAAAACAATCAACATGGGGTAACTGCCTCCATCCGTCAGGTTCTTGTCTGGGTCGTCTTCCAGGCCTGTGGTCGGACTCTCTGTTCGCCAGCGGTGTGCGAGCGCCTCGCATGACCTGATTCTTATTGATTCTTCTTGTTTATGGATGCTTGATTGTGGCTAATGATATCGACCACGTTGCTCAAGCAGTTAAATACTTGCAAGTCAACCTGATTTTAGAGAGAAAACTTGCAAATTGCCAAGAAAATAGAAACAGAGTCCAAAATTGAACCTGGAACATGAAGCTGAAGGTGCTTCCCAAAACATCCCCGTACTGCTTACTGATGAAATGTGTATTTTACAGTATTTCATTTATACTTTTTACTGACCTGAAATTGAAAGTACTGCATCAGTGAAGTAAAATGTATAGTTTAGTTTCTTTTTTCTCCCTTTCCCCCCCTATTTGTATGTTCAAAATAAAGATCAATAATAATAATAATAATAATAATAACATTAATAATAAAGTTTCTATCTGGAAGTTGGCATAAAGTGTGGGGCAGATGTTTAATTTTTTTTTATAGTGATTTAGCATATTATTCGGTTTGTGTTGACGCAGTGAGGTTTGTGCAACACACACACACACACACACACACACACACACACACACACACACACACACACACACACACACACACACACACACACACACACACACACACACACTGTGCTCACCTGACCCGCCCCCTTCTCCACTCTCAGCCAATCACAGACCAACTCGCTGCATTCAGGAAACAAAAAAGAATTGGAACCAACAAACATAATAATAAACCTTGTCATTGCAACAAGAACACAACTGCAGAGATGTGACAGTATTTTTGTAATTTTCCTGAGTAAAAAGATATACTGGCAGGAAGCCCCGCCCCTTTTTTCAATCGATCAATCAATCAAGGAAAGACTTGACTTGTCCCCGGGGGCCATTAAATGGTAGCATAGAAATAAATAGATCAATAGTGCAACAACAGACTACAACTACAACTCCGGGTAAATAAAAACCAGTAATAGTAAAACTATGATAATAAAACCGTGAGTCGAATATAAATACAACAAAACATGGAGGTCAAAGGTTAAATATGTATAAACATGGTGCAGGAGGCAGTGATCAGCAGGGTTTTTCATTTTCATGTTGAGACGATGGGGGGTGTTGTCGGCAGCCGCTGAAAGTAACTAAAATAGTAACTTGTAATCTAACTTAGTTGCTTTCAAAAACAAGTAATCAGTAAAGTAACTCGATTACTTTAAAAGGGTATAACTAGAAATCAATAATCGGATTACTTTTTCAAGGTAACTGGTTATCAGTTACTTCTTAACCAACGGATTTGACTGTTTGTTTATGTAAGATAGCGAGTTGCTCTAATATCTGGATGTTACTGCTTCTTGAAACTGATTTTAATTGAATCGTGTTATTTCACAGCCGTGACCTGACCGTTCATCTTGATTAAACTCCTCTGCCTCCTTCTCATTACCCTCCCTGTATTTTTACATTTCCTAGCGGTCAAAACTCCCCGGCGAGGAGCACATGTGAGTAAAGGTAGAGGCTGACGCTCTCAGATAGGTGCAGCGTCTGTCGCATCATCCATTAGGCCAACTCTCACGTTCAGGCTGCGTTGCGGAGATTGAGGTCACTGTTACATGATGACAGATAATGGGATGCTCGTGACAGTTCGGCATCGCTTTGTGCTTTACACATGAATAGATTTCCCAATCTTGTCAGAAGCATTACGTCTTATGGCCGCAGAGCTGCGCGTCATGCAGGCGGAGCTGCGTTTTAGGCTGAGCCTGAATTTCCCACGGCAAAGTTTTCCCACTAAATAATTAAATGGATTGTTTTGTGTTTTTTCTTGAGATTTAGATTGGAGGTGTCGTGTCCAAAGGAGCACTGAAAGTCAAAACTACCCAAAGAAAAGTGAGAGAGAGAAAAAAAAAAAAAAAACTCACATCAGGATTAAATTCTGATAGTGTCTTAACATTATCTTAAGACTTAACAGTCTTAACATAGAGTTGTTGATTTTTTTTTTTTTTTCACTTGGAGATTATCAGCTGGAATTGAAATGTGGCAACAAACTGCTCAATGAAGCTCAATTCAGTACTTTCAGTACAAAGTATTTCCATGTAAAGCTGATATCAGACCTGCTGTTTGAAGCCTGTTGCTGTCTGTGTCCTTTTTTATTTTGAAGTTCTCACACAGTCTCATTTCAGGCTCCTTTACTTCCCCTCCTAATGTCTGATTGCTGTTCCCTGCCCTGATGTGTTTCACCTGTGCTGGACTGTGTGATTGTCTTCACCTGGTGGCTGCAGCATAAGTTGAACTTCAGTTGTTTGCCATGTTGCCGGTTTGTCTGTGGGAATAGAGTTTAGTTTTATGATTTACCTAACTGGGAGCCCTTATTTTGAATTGACCTGCAACAAGTCAAAAAGTCGGCTAAAATGATCAAATTCAAGAGTCAAACTCGCATATTTAATCCCACAGTGATGATCTCAGGGATGTCTTCTCTCCATCAGTCACGTATGATCAGGATTTTTCTTGAATCTTCATGATTATTATTTATTTATTTATTCATTTGTTTATTTCTTACAAGAATTAGACTAGAAATGAGAAAACAGATGGCATGTTTCATGCTTTCACTGCATAGATTATGCAACCGACTATTTATGCCGGGCGCTCATGGGATTACCGTGGGGGTATTTTTATCAGCCGAGAAGTCGGTAACAGCTTCTGATTTCTATGATGGAGTGAAAACTGTGGGAGAAATTCCTCAATGGGCTTCAAAGTGGTGGTGGGCTGAGACGCTGCTGACTTTTCGTGTTTGGATTGTTTCGCTTTCCTGACTTCTGGAGAATTATACGGTTGGTAGACGGCTTCAGATTGCAGTAATATAATCTGTTCAAAGAGCCTGGGTATGGCGCCTGTCGATTGACATGTGAAATGACTGTATGTAGCTGTTGGGATGCTTTAGTGCCTCTGGTACTGGAGTCGTTGGAAACACTGAGGGAATGACCAATTTCCTTACCAGAGGTGTTAAACCGAGGCAGTAATCTAGTTTTGAGGTGAAGTGGTTTGATCTTTGAGGAGGACAATGAACCAAAGCAACACAAAATAATAATCTGAAAGGAAACAATGGATTTACTAGTCAGAAAGCAATCTGAAACTCACCGGAGAGAGCTGAAGTCCACAGAAAAAAAAAAACCCTCAACAAATTTAGAAACACATCAGAGAGGAGGAGGGTCAGAAACCATCAAAGGAAAAAAGCATTTGGAGCAGTGATGGACTTACAGATAGAAGGTGAAAAATGTACCTGTCATCTGATTGGTGTACAGAATGTCCAGTCTCTCCTCCTCCAACACACAAGTCACCAGAGTCAAAGTCAGAGTGTAAAAGGTGAAGTAGTCCGTGTAGATGTCATCCTGCTTGTAGCTCCGAAAAATATAAAGAAGTTTGTGAAGTCTGAGCCACAATTTGGTCGTAAAAATGTGGTGGAATGCTAAAGATGAACGATTTGATACATTTAAAGGAAACTGCAGGAAACACAGTAATACCACTGATGACCTGTGGGGGCAGTGTAGAACAGTACAGCTCATGTGCAGCCAGAAAAAGGAACAAAGAAGACAACTGAAATGACTGTGTGAGTCACTTCAGATGATTTGTGTTCAGAAACATCTTCACGAGAAGTTTAAAACATAAGGCAACAAGATATAACCTCACAACAAATTTTCAATGCTAATTGGGCCAGGAAAATTTTTTTCGGTTCTATTTACATGACGACGTATTTAGGTGAAAAAGCAAAACTTTCATCGCGTTTTGAGAGTCCGCCTCTGTAGAATCAGGGAAAAATCGCAACTTTTCTGAAACGCTGCCACTGCTAATGCTCATTGTTAATGTGTCTTGTTGTCTGCGTGTGTGGCTTCATTTGAAAATCAACAGCACCCTCTAGTGGCTCAATATTAAAGCAACATTGTTTTCCGCATTTCTGCAGTTTCCTTGCAAACAAACGTCGTATTTAAAAACGCTGCGTAAACGCGAAACTTTTCTGAAACGAAAAAGCCAAATCAACGCGATTTCACTTGAAATGTTGCCATGGAAACGGGGCTTTAGTTCAATTTTATCTAAATGGCTGAAAAATCAGCCACCAGCACATTGTTTCCCAAAACCTTTGTCACTATATGAGGTGTTGCTTCCAACATTGGTACTAAAATCACGTCAGAAATCAGATGAAGCGTAGAAATTTGGAATCTAGTGTGTTTTCATGCGCGGGCAAACTAACAATGTATTTATCTAAAACGGCGTTCCCCTTTCTTCTCATTATTCCCACTGCTCCTCCGTCATCTCCACAGTCCTCATCCATTCATCTTGTCTCGCTGAGTGAAACGATCCTGGCTTATTGTCTCTCCAGGAGACACACATTCATAAAGTGGGCCGGCCTGAATGCACGCTCACATCTGACTAATACCCACTGACACAAATCCAGATCTGATTACTTACAACACAGAGAGCAGAATCCTCCGGCTTCCACGTGTTCGCGCAGACACGTACAGTTAATCATGTCCGTATTAATGTTTCATTCCTTTACTCTTCCCTCTTGTTCTCCCTCTGAATGATGCATGTAAAACAAATCCTCACATCTTTTTTTTGGCTGTGATGACGGCGTCACGCGTCCCAAGATGGCTCTGGGTTTGTTTTGTTTTGTTCTTTATTTATTTTTTTGCCATTGTCAGTGTGCGGACTTGATGAGTCGTTTAATTTCAAGGAATCACAATCCCCGTCTTGTCTGAACTGCAGCGACAGCCTGGTCACATTTCGGGGTGAATCCTTGAGGGAGCGGAGACAACGGAGCCCGAGCGCGGCGGAGACGAATCATTTAGAAATGTTAGTTGAAGTCGTGCACCGCATGACTCACATGGATGGCGTCCACGCATGAGGAGGTTTGTGACATACATGAAGTAAATGCAGACCATGGTTTTAGGCGGCCAGCCGTCCAGCCGTCATTTGGACGGTCAATTTTCGGAAAAGACGACTGAAAAAATAGCGGACGTGTTTCTCAAAGCCTCTAAAATCTGTGTATAGTGACCATCACTACTTGTCACTGTCTAATTTTGTCTAAATTCATCTTCTATCGCCGGAATATAGCGAATTATCGACTCATGTACACAACTTGCAACTGACTTCCGGTTCCAATGCCAGCAATGCTTTTGGAGCAACGAGCCAGTGGCTGATCACATAGTGCGGTGGGAGGGGGGGGGGGGGGTCAATACGTTGAACTTGCAGAATTTGTAAACGCCTTTTAACATTTAACGACATTTAACACCGATTCACGGGGTGAAAAAGAGGGAAGTTGATACGAAGATACTCCAGCAACGGGAAATACCAACTACTCAGCTCTTTAAACGTTCAATTAAACAATAGTCACAGGACGAAAACTGGGAAAATGGGACAGTCACTGCTTGTTTGGAGGAGTCTGCTTGGATTGAGGCTCCAGGAATGACAATTTTCACAAAGTTTGAGCTTCTGAATGACTTTTTGAGGTGTCCCATCATGAATATTGAACAAAAATGAGCTTGTGGACAAGAAGTACGTCTCTGCCTTCCCAAGAAGATCTGCTTCTCACTCCTTCACAGCGTTTTCCAGTGCACTCACACACAAGCGACATCACACTGGTTCTTCAGATTTAGTCTTGTACATTAGCTCAAACTCAGCACGGTCCTGCTGGAAGCAGCCAGAAAGCAGTTTTTTTTTTTAAATTTATTTATTCTTTTAATAGCATCCTAAATGCTCGTCCAACAGTGTGACGGTACCCCGAACATCTCAGATTCTGCGCGATTGATTAAACCCCCTCGGCTTTGATTTCACGGCTCGTATTTGTGTTGCCATGGAAGACGCAGCAGGGTTGTGCTCCTCTAATGGAAGAAATCACTTGGCTGGGCAGGCACTTCACAGCACGGCCGCACTGGCCGGCCTCCCGCATGCTATTAGCTCGTTTGACTTGGCCGGACCTGCTTGGAAACGCTTCCGAGCTCCAGACTCGACTGAACTGCGATAATCATTTCTTGTCGTTCCTCCTTCCCTCTCTCTCTCTCTCTCTCTCTCTCTCTCTCTCTCTCTCTCTCTCTCTCTCTCTCTCTCTCTCTCTCTCTCTCCCTGATCCTCAGCGGGGCTTTCATCAAATCCTCTGGAGAGCAGATAATGCCACTCTCGGGCAAATATAGAGAGAGGAGGAAGAGCAAGGTTGATGGGTCGGTAGACCACAGTGGGTATTAAAGTCTCCTGTCACAGCAGAGCATGCAAATTACGGGGATGATTTAAGATGAAGCACCAGCTCGAGGAGCGAGAGCTAGCTTTTAGCGGCGGCTTCGAGTGCTGCGGGCCCTCGTACAGACGACTCACAGTTGCAGCCCATTAAGGGATCATCAGTCTGGAGAGGCGCCGCTGTTCAGACTCACTGCATAACGAATTGAGCACAGTCACCTGACCCCCGGGTCTCCGCCGCAAGCCCCGCCGCAAAAGTAGCAATCAAGCCGCGAGCGCCCAGCGAAACCCATTTCTGATCACGTCGCTCGACCGGCGCACGATGACCGCGGCCGAACGGGTCGCACTCGCTAATGAGTCGCTTATGAGTGTCTGTAATTAGTTCTGCCGGTTTTTGTGGTGCGAGGTTTGTGCAGGATGACGATGAGCTGCAGGATCAGGGTCTTTAATGAGGAGCTGGTTAATGGCAGAACTGGGAGGTGATCAGACGTGTTGATTGCCTTCATCCTATGAGCTGTAACGGATTACTGTTACTGAAGAGCCGTCACTGAACCGTCTCGTTACTCCTGTTTTTGCCGTTGGTATAAACCAGGAGTTGTCGAAAGTGTGAGCGAGATGGGAATTGATAAGATTTTCGCAATTTCGATTTCTGCTTAAACGGAAACGGATGATGCAAAATTCACTTTCTAAAGGTTCTCCAACAGTAATAATCGTCCCCACACCTGGAAGGACGCCCCAGAAGTGAAGAAATCGTCTCTCTCAGAAATGTTGTTATTGGATTGTAATTTTTACATGTTTTTAAACATATGAATTATACAAGCATCATAGTTTCGAGTCATAATTATATCTATATACATGTTTGGTTTTTTTACATATACTGCACACACACATATTAGAAATCAGTCATCAGTTTTCTATGAGCCGAGACTGTAGTTCATGGCGTGTTATGACTCGTATTTAGGGGTTTTACTCCGCTATCGGGAAACGCTTTTGAAAAAGCAGCTCATCTCTGTTTTCCTTGTGTGTGCAGATTCTTCTCGGGGAGCTGTGCGCCTTCTTCACCAAGGCGGAGGGAACCCAGGAGAAGACCATCGTCACGGCAGACTGCTGCTACTTCAACCCCCTGCTGCGGCGCATAATACGCTTCCTGGGTGAGTGCGCTGCTTTTATACGCCGGCTCGTGAAACGGCACTTTTCCGTCGCTCATGTGCGATAAAAAAGAAGCTCTAAACCCAATGAAAGGAGGAGGGTGAGATGTAGGAACGTGACCTGCTACACTCCAGAGTTCGTCAGCCGGCGCTTGGGCGTGTAGCTGTTGATGGGAGGATAAAATGCGGGACGATCTTTGAGGTGGAACATGCGGCGTCCCGGCAGGAAAGGATCTCATGAATATTGAGCAGCTCACAGATTTGCATGCGGCGCTGAATCAGCTGAGGTGGAGGCTTCGGTTTCAATTTCACACCTCAGCTGATAATAATGTGCTGCGGCTATTTCCAGCAGAAAAAAGTTATTATCGCTTGTTTTATCTCAGTGAGGGTTTTTTTTCACTCCAACATATAATTTAAGCGTCTTTTTCTGTATTTTTATCAATAATAGCAGCGTTTCTGTGAAGGTACCCCCCCGATTCTTGTCTTAAAGGCAGCTGGAGTTGCTCCAAGGTTTAGACACGTTTCACCATATTTGTTTTGAGATTGTTGAAATCACGGTGAGAACATATATTTATGTTAAAGTGGAACAACCATCTTCAACTTGGGTGTGTGTGTGTGTGTGTGTGGGGGGCGGGTTATGTGCCACTTGTTCACCACCGACCGTGGAATCTTTACTTCTTACCAAGAAAACGAAACTCACATTCAGGCCCTGTTTACACAACATTTCCAGTGAAAACGCATCGTGTTTGTGTTTTCGTTTCATAAAAGTTTCACCTTTCAGCCACCAGGGGTGATTGTGAAATTAGACTTAGAAAGTCCTCTTTTGCGCAGAATGCCTTATCTGTTAAAGGCATCTCCAGCTATCCGAGAAAACTCCGCCTTTGTCAGTTTTAAAAAACAAAATAACAATCAAACTTGTGATCACCAGGAAAATCATGCACTTTAAAATATATCTTTTTTTTCAAACTGGCACTTTATACCTATGTCAGACTGCTGAGTAAGCACTTTAATATTTTCACTTTATGGTCGATTTTTAGGAACAATTATTTTTTTCATCTTTGTCTTACCATATCGTTCATATATGTTTCTGTTGTTTTTCTATGTTTGCAACCTTGTATGGTTTTATGTGGGACAACCGAATGACCCGATTGTTCATTGATATGCACGGTTTCGTCCAAATAAACAAATAAATGAAATGAAATGAGACACAGCAACGTTTTCAAAACGATGGAGTCCGCATGTGTTGGGCAGTAGTGGGCGCTGTTGTTTGTTTTTGTAATGAAACCACACACAGATGCGGCAGAGAACAATACGCTAAAAAAACAGTAACGATTGGAGGACATGGACATTCGTTGGATTTTTATTGCAGTGACTGTCAAAATAAAACTACCAAGTCCCAGGAGAATATGGACTGGGAGTCATGAGTCAAGTTGCATTTTCCTCCATTTTCACAGACACGGAGTTGGAGCATTTTTAAAAAGTTTCCGAGCACAGTTGTTACGTGAAAGGGCCCAAATGTTTCACGTTTTCACTTGAAAAACATTCTTGTAAAAACGGAGCATAAGAGGAACTTGATTAACAAATATTGTAATCCCTGCAGCATTCATTGGACCTTGTGAGCAGCCCACCAGTTCACGGCACAAATTTTAGTTTTTTTTACAAAAAATGTCACCTAATGTAATTTTGTCAGACGTGATTTTGACCTGAATTCCACAAATGTGCTTCATTTCCAACCACCAAACAAATAAGACAATCAGGAATGTGTTCAATGGCTTGAAGAGAAACAACACAGAATAGAAACAAATTTAAAGGATTAAAGGACGAAGATGAAAGCAGATGGAATGGAACATTTTGAACACTGGTAGCAGGAAGTGGACGTACTGCACACACGTTTAATGCAGCTCCTCAGGACATCTGGCACGTTTCCTCCTAACATTAACTTTTATATCCAGTATTAGGCACCGGTTTGGCTGGTTTGGCTGCAGCTCCTCTTCCAGGTCAATATGCTCCTCTTAATAGCGTGTCATCCAGAGAAGAAGATACTCTGCTCTTGTCGCTGGTTTTTCACCCCACTGTGTTTTCACCCCACTGTGTTTTCTACCGCAGTGAACTTTATTCACTCCTTCACGACTTACAGATTTCGAAGTGAGTGATGTTTAAAGCTGATGAAGGCTGTCAGATAGGAGATCAAACTTCTTCGAAATTTGAAGTAAGTCTGCTTGTTTTTGAGCGGAAAATGTTCTGTGTCCCCCCACCCCCCCTACCACCCCCCACGCCCTCCCAGGTGTCTACGCCTTCGGCCTCTTCACCACCACCATTTTCGCCAACGCCGGCCAGGTGGTGACGGGGAACCAGACGCCTCACTTTCTGTCCGCCTGCCGACCGAACTACACGGCGCTGGGCTGCCAGTCCACCATGCAGTACATCACGGAGCGCCGCGCCTGCACCGGCAACCCGCTCATCGTCCTGACCGCGCGGAAATCCTTCCCGTCCAAGGACGCGGCGCTCAGCGTCTACTCCGCGGTGTACACGGTGGTAGGTTCGGAGGAGACGCAACAACAACATGCACACAGTCATTTCCACATTTTTAGGTTTCGATCGGAATGGAGCGAACCAAGGAAGACTTTTCGGTTTCTTTGGGGATTGTGACCCGGCGGTGCAGTGGTTGGCACCGTTGCCTCACAGCGGTAATGCAGTGGGGTTGAACCTGCAACCTCCATGACCAAAAGAGCCGATCTTGTCACTTTCCACCAAATCAAATTTAACTGGAGCCGTGAAACACGTGTAACCTTTAAAACGAGGCTAATGCAGCGCATAGCGCTTCGCGTATAGTTTGATGTTCTCATGTTGCATTTATGAGCGTTCAGTTACGATTTAGGATGGTGAACATTTCATTACATTTTCATCTTTTTGTACCTGATTTTTTAGCAGTTTTAACCTTTTTTTAAGCATTTTTGAGACCAATTTTACAATTTTGCTGTTTTAATAATTTTGGTCCTCTTTAAAGCACCCATGTTGTTTTCTATTTCTAAGATTTTATTGTTTTTAAAATGCTCTTCATTTTAGGTTTTTCTAAGCCATTTTAACATTTTTTTTACTTTCTTTTTTATTTTTACCTTTTATTTAAGCCCTCTTCAGCCAGAAGTTAAGTGTCCTTTTAAAAATTCCTCTGTTGTGTAAATAGAAAATAAATAAGATCAATTCTTTATTAACATTTAAGTTAGTGTAAGCCTTATTGGGCCGCTATAGGAGGGCTGAAGAGCCACGTGGTCATTGTCTATTATCCAACAAAAGCACGTTTACATCTCAAGATAATCTTTCCATAATCGTCAGTCTTGGTTTGTAGGCTTGTTGTCTCCACTGTGCGTTGTGCCTCTGCTTTGCCGTCCTGCAGATGTACGTCACGCTGGTGTTCAAGACCAAAGGCACGCGACTCACCAAGCCCACCATCAGCCTCACGCTGCTCTGCCTCGCCATGCTGGTCGGCGTGGTGAGGGTGGCAGAGTACCGCAACCACTGGGCGGACGTCTTGGCGGGGTTCTTCACCGGAGGATCCATCGCCGTGTTTCTGGTGAGGACAGAGGAGAGCGGTCAATGAACTCTCAAGGGAAGGGATGGATTTAAAAATGCTCCCATTTCTTTCACCAAGCGCTGGTATGCAGATTTTAGAGCATCTTCCACCGGCTACTTGACGGAACTTTCGTTCCATTTTTCACATGTGCCACACGAGTCAAAACGGTATATTTTTCCGCCACGTCGTTCTTAAAAAGTTTCGACGACTCAAAACGATGTAGTGCACATTCCAGGCCTGTAGGTGGCGCTGTAATTCTGCCACAGATAAACACCAAAACCAGAGAAGAAGATCCAACATGTCGCCTTATTAAATCAAATAGCATCATTAGCTTCTGCAGCGCAACCTGGAGCGTGCAGTCCGCCATTGTTGTCGTTAGGTCTTAGGGTCAAAAGGGGGCGATGATGTCATCGTTTTTAGAAAATGTTGTGTCTTGCCCATCCACACGTCAGCGAAGTTCTCCTTTCCGGAACCCCGTTCTCAAAACCACTCTGTGTTCGGGCTCCTAAAACGCCTGAAGAAAACATATAAATGAGGGGAAAAAGGAAAGAAAAAGAGGGAAAAAAAGAAATGCCTCCACAAGTAATGTTAATGTATTGACCTTTTTCTTATATGTTCTGTGTGTTTTATGTGGCTGTTGTGTCGTGGAACCTTCATGTACCGCTGCTTGTCTTGGCCAGGACACACTTGAAAAAGGGATTTTTAATCTCAATTAGGTTTTTTCTGGTAAAATAAAAGTGAAATAAAACACAAAAAAAAATGTGCAACTCAGAGTCCAAACTGAGGATTAAATCATCGGCATAAAAACTTGTTTGCATTAAAGTAACTTGTAACTTAACTCTAATTTTCATCCGGTACAAATTCATGCTCAGAGTTTATGCGGGACCATCTTTCCCCTGATTGTCTCCTGGTGTCTCCTGGACTCTTCCTCTCCCAGGTCTCCTGCGTCATTAACAACTTCCAGCAGCTGCTTCCTGGTCTTCCTCCACCTCGACCCCAGCGCCCCGAGTCCATGCTGGGCATGCCCATGGTGACGCTGCCCTGCGTGGAGAGTCCACTCGAAAAGTTAAGTGGCCCTCAGGTAAGGGGCGGGGGTGGGTGTGAGGCACGACTGAGCAGATACGCACCCCTTGTCTCTTAACTGAATCTGTGATCCTCCTCCTCCTCCTACTCCTACTCCTCCTCCTCCTCCTCCTCCTCCGCCCCCGAGAGGAACAAACCTGAACATGCATGCTCCGCCCGCCTGCACCCTCAGTCCTGACAGGAACAAAACAAAACACCGAAGTGAATCCTCTAAATCTGAGCCTCGTTGCAGGCTGATAAGGACGCAGGTGAGATTTGCTCTAAAAACGGTTTGAATTCAGCCGGCGGACGGAACAACTTGCAGTGGAGAGACGAGCTCAAGCTTCCCCGCTAAACCTTCCCCGCTAAACCCCGCCGTATTTTACACATTTTCTCGTTATGGGGGGATTTAGAGAGTCACTTATCTTCCCTAGGGAAGTCAGCCGGTTTTGGCCGACACACTCGAGGTGTAATTCAGCATCGGGATGCGATGCAAAGCGGCCCGGCTGGGAGACGAAACGCCGTCGCTCACGAGTTGCCCTCAAAGTTTCATCCTCTTTTCAAAAGTGCCGCATTTTCTGAAGAGATTCTCTCAGGGATGAAGTCCAAGTGCAACCACGGCGCCAGAAAAGTTGGGACACTGTGCTAGAATGGAAATAGAGCGAGGACGTAATACAATGTGCACAACGGAGGAGATTTTATTTAAAAAAATACTCCTGAATGGAAGATGTCACACAGAAAGTACTGTCAGTACTCGTCACGGCCACTGATTCCTCTCGCTTGTCTCGGAAACAGACAGTTTTTAAGCTGAAAATTTGTTTTAATAACGAACAAGCGCTCAAAACAAACTGAACCCTTTCCCTCAAGCCCTCGTGTTACGTCTCCGATACATGCCACAACATTACAGCTAAACACTCCTAATCCCAGGAAGTTTTTCAGATGTCTTATCATAGTTTTCTTCTACATGTCCACTTCGGCCCACCCTGTGATCTCTGGCGCCCCCCAAAGGTGCGTTGGGGAACCACTGCAGTACGTTTCCACCTGAATGAAGGGATAAAGCGTCTTGCTTTATTTCCGTGGTCCACACGGTGTCCCAGCTTTCCTGCCGGTTGTACCTGTGGAAGATGTCTTGCGTCGCCTGTGGTCTGTCGGCGCCACTAACCCTCACCTGACTGCCTCTTTTCCTCTGTCTCCCACCTTCTCCTCTCGCTCTTTGTCGCTCACTCTCCTCCAGCATCCTGCACTCTCCTCCTCCCCCTCCTCCCCGCCTTACAACACCTACATCCAACCATTTTAACCCACTCTGACCTCCTCCCCCCACTCGCCCTCGCCATGTCCCCTTATTTCTGTTTTTTGCTCTGTCCCCGCCATGTCCTCCTTCCCGGGCATTGCTCTTGATTATTCTTTTTCTTCACTTCTCTCGTCTCTCTCTCTCTCTCTCTCTCGCCCGTCCTCTCTCTCTCTCTCTCTCTCTCTCTCTCTTTTCTCACTCCTCTCTTTCCCCTGCAGACTCCGCGTGGATCTCCGTTCACCGATATCACATGACCATCAGCCCTATCGGTTCCCCGCCACCCCCGATGTCCTCATACCGTCTCGCTCCATTTCCAGCGAAGTCTAGACCAGCCGGAGCAGCACTCGCCGCGCTGCGCCGCGCACCCGGCCGGGCGCTACGCCACGCTGCACCGCTCCTACTCCACCCAGGTCTAGACGCCCGCATCCTCTTCCTCCCGCAGGCCAAACGAAGCACATCACCCTGTTGCCCTCTTGAACCCCGGGGAACCGATAGGCAAAGCCCTTCTAAGACTTTCTCTCTCTTTTTGCTGGACGTCCAGCGAAGTGAAACTCTGAACACTCGGCACCGAGTCAATCCTGAACATGCGAAGAAACTTTTTTCTTTCTTTCTTTCGTTCTTTCTTTGGTACAAACTCAGTTTCATCTTCAGTGGTTTGAAGAAACAAACAAAACTGCGACCACTGAGAATGTTCACTTTTTTCTTTTAAAATGAGTTTACGCCTGTTCTCAAGGAGACACAAAAGCTGAAGCTGACGGCGGATTCGCTGCTCGGACACGTGTGGCGCCAGGCGGCGGCCATGTTGGACCAAAGAACCCTGCAAGAGGAAGCGTCTGCTGCTGAGATTTACCCATCGAACCAAACTTCCCTTTTCAATAAAAGCCATACACACACACACACACACACACACACACACACACACACACACACACACACACACACACACACACACACACACACACACACACACGTATTGTGTTTCTATGAGATTTTGCAACTTTGCATCATTTTCTGCTATATGCTTCACCCTGAACTTTATGATTCCTCTCATGGTAACCTTGATTTATTTATTTATTTATTTATTTGTTTATTTTTTGTGTCCAGGTTAATGTGAAATCGGGTTGATATCCCCGCCAGTAGAGAAACACAAATACAAACATGAAAGTTTATGTTTTTCCCTCATGGAGACGTCAGTCCGTTCCTCCACAATGTTGCTGACCTGTGGGCAAATTCAGGCTGACGTCAGCCTCAGTGTAGGAATACTTTCTGACTTAAAGGTCCCATGTTATACAGTTCTTCAACAATTTCACAAAAGGCATCAGAGGTCCAACCACTTTGTATTCAAAGTGTATTGCCCCTAATCCGGCCTCGGTTCTGGATTTCAGTCTAAAAGTCCCTCGGCCTTTTCCAGGCCCCTCTCAGGAAGGCGGAACTTTCGCTGGCGGTACCTCGCACTAACATTTTTCTCTACCTGTGCGAGGGTCAAAGTGAGTCTCCGCTACCAGAGGGAGTGGTTATCTCCCCCGCAATGACATCATGAAGGGAAAATCTCTGAATCGCCTGTCTTGAGCACACGAAAGGTGGAGCGAGCGAGAGAGATGACAGACTTTCATTACTTCTGAGGCCTCATACTGGCTGCGGCGACACATATTATTGTTAGAAAACCCATTGTGAGGGGAGTTTTGCATAATGTGGGAATAAGACTACTCAAACTGTAGTCATTGACTCTGTAATTCGATATGATAATGTTCCCACAATCCGATCGGTCCACAGGGGTTTGTGTTTTCATGCCGTTGCGTCGACTTACATTCATCTCTTGCAGATTTATTCCAAACTCAACCATAACTCCTAACCTTCACTTTATTTTTGCTCCGATCATTTAAGCGTGTTAACATTTCCCTGCAGTCGTGATAAACACACACACACACACACACACACACACACACACACACACACACACACACACACACACACACACACACACACACACACACACACACACACACACACACACACACAGCCGTCTGCGTTGCCCCAGTCAGCTCCACATGAGGTTTACCCAGATCAAAGGATCCATTTCATATCTCTCAGCAGAAGCAGCCGACAACAGCAAACAGGATGAAAGTACAGACATCTTCACTTGGCTATCTTCTTCATGTTGTTTTTTTTTTTTTTTTTATATTCGTTTTCGTTTGCTCCCTCTCAGACGGTTGCCAAAAAACCTGATGTGAAACACAAAACACATCGGATAAGACAAAGCCAAGCTCCCGGCTGCAGCGAGCCAAATAAAGAGCATCGCATCCAGGAGCAAATATTCAGCGTTTTGTGTTCTTTTGAAAACGGGGCGCTTTCGTACAAAACACTTCCTCCGTGATGCCAAACCACCGTCGTCTCTTTTCTTCTTCATTTCACCTCGAAAACAGAGCCGCTTCTGCTCCAAACCGGCCACGTCCTGTAATTACTGTGATGATTTTCTGAATAGATTTATTCATGGGCGTGTGTGTGTGCGTGTGTGTGTGCGTGTGTGTGTGCGCGTGTGTATGTGTGTGTGCGTGTGCGTGTGCGTGTGTGTGTATATACCATGTGGTTGCCATGAGCGCTCCATGTGGCGTGCCAGTTTTGCTGAAATTTTGATTTGCACACTTTTATAATTCCTTTTTTTTTTTTTTTTTTTTTTTTAACTCTCCTCTCTGTGTCTCATGTTCCACCATTGTGCTGTGAAATGTTTCCCTCTGCTGGACACCACACACACAAACACACGTAGACAAGTATAAAGACCTGTGTTTACAGAGCACATGTACATATAATTACATTTAAAAGCACACATATGCACAATCACGTGTTTCCTCCCCCGGCCTGAGTGCTTCTGTACCCCCCCCCCCCCCCGCCCCGGGTCGTCCACTTTCTAGGTTGTATCATACTGTACATACGTCTTTTTTCTATGGAGAGTGTGGTTTTTACACAAGCGATCACCAACACTGAGTGTACAGGGAACGCAGCGAGGAGCCAGCAGAAGAGGTGACTCCGTCTTTGTATCGAACTGCGTGCTATCTGCCCCGTCCGTTCATGTGTTCATCATGCTCCTCATGTTCGCAGCCCAACTGAAAGATCCCAGATGGTTCTGACGCTTCTAGGTCTACGTAGCCTCTGGTGGTCATCGTGGTTGACGTAAGAATGGAGACGAGTCGTGATGCGACCGTCAGTTCGTCGCCGTTATCATAAACACAATACATTTAAGCCTCGTTTACACGTTTTCAGGTGAAAATTTTAAATTTGTTGCGTCTTGGGGGCTCTATTTACACAAAAACAATTTCGCTTTGAGTCAGTGAATACACAACTTTTTAAAAACGGCTCCCAAGTTGGAACTTTTTTGAAAACGATCAGCCTCCGTGGAAACTTAGGAAAACTTTTGGAAACGTTGACACTGTGCATGCGCACCACGGCTAAAGTAAATGCTCAGTATATGGACAATAACAAAAATACAACATTTGCTTCCGTCGTGTCATGACTCCCGGTTGTTATTTTCCTGGAACTTGGAAACAACAGCACCCACTAGTGGCCCAACATAAAAACTACATCGTTTTCAGTGTTTCTGCCGTTTCCGTGGAAACAGACATCATTCTCTTTTGTTTTTTTTTTTCATTTTCTTATTTGTAGTTGCAGAGAGCATGTCATGACCCTTTGATGATTCTTGACTGAACAAGGAGAGAAAAATGAAATACAAATGATAAAGGCTGAAGGGAGTTCAGAAAACGTAGATGTCCTCTGTTTACTGGAATGTTTGATGGACTTTGTTGCCGATTATATAATATGGATTTGGAAAGTCTGGGTTGGCAGAGGTGAGACGGAACTTTTTGGAACCCCACGGTGATAATTTTACAGTTTTTGAGACGTTATGATGAGAAACCTAGATTGATATAATTCATGGTGTCAAAATACAAACATGATTCGTCACCATCGTGGACACATTGATATAAACCTGGTTTATTTTTACACTTAGTTAGTCATGGATCAAACACAAACTTCCCCTTATTTAATTCCTTGTCTTCGGGCTTGCTTGTGTCATGATTGTTACAACCACTAGAGGTCAGTATACATCCTGACAGCTAAAACTGCAGGGTCACGTGATCCTGGAAATTTGAGAACCGACTTTCAGTTGGGCTGAAAACATTCAAACCTGTTGTCATAACTTCAGTCAGACCATTTCAGTTCTGATTTGATCGATTTAGCATAAATAATAGAGGTGCGTACAATGTTTGTTGTTTTGCCAAATCTACAGCACGACCTCAACAAAGCCAGTCCAATTCCTTAAAAAAACAAAAAAACAAACGTTTGTCCCCTTAAACAAACACACTGACAACTGCAGTCTGCGCTTTGGTTTCACTCGTTTGTATCGACAAGGATTGGTTTGATTCTATATTAGAAGATATGTAAATATCGTAGTTTGGATTTTGAAACGGTGTTGCTGGAAATTTATAATAGAAAGTTTTCAAGTGAAAATGGAAAACTTTTGTTGGGTTTTGGGTCTACGTTGACACGAAAACAAAACTTTTTTATTTTTTTTAAACGCTTCGACTCCGAGGGAATGCAACTTGTGTTTATACGTTAAACTTGCACACGGGGCGTGAAATGTTCTGAAAATGTGTGTTGTGCTTTGCGCTAAAAAGATTTACCATCATATGTTGCTGCGGATACGACGATCCCCTGATCTAATCTTCAAACTATTAGCATTAGCAACACGCTAATGCTGGTGCTGCTTAAATACTGCATTAACGTTTGTTTTTTGTTTTTTTTACCCAAACTTTCAGCTTGAATCGGCTCTGTTAAGACATGAGAGGTCGGTAGATTTGGCAACGAAACTTTACAAATGATATAATTTTTTTTTTTTGTGCTCGCATTAAAAAATCACAATCTTTTAATACTCAATAAAAATGTGAAAGAGGACATTTTCTTGTTTTTATCGTATGTGTTTTCACCACGTGGAATCATCCTCATGTGCTAACATGGTTTTTTTATTAATCATGTATTTTATACCAGAAGTTTGACTGAGGAAAAAAGAAACAGACCTCCTGTCCTCCATCCCGTCAGCGCCGCAGCTTCACTCTGCAGGAAAGTCTTCACGTCGTGTTTCCAAATGAAACGACATACACGCGGCAGCTCGACTGACGAGTGAATGAAAAAGATCTCCGACTCGTCCTTCGATCCTCCACCTCCTCCTTTTGTAAACATCAGTGTGATGAGAACAATAAAAGAATATTTCAATTAGAAAAACTGTCTGTCAGTAATTTACTTGTGTTTTTTTTGTTTTTTTCCCTCCAAATATTTTGAGACCAATATCTTTATCTCTCTTCCTTCAAAGTTACTTGTTTTAACCTGAAGACCAGGAGTTTCAACCATAATGCCAAAACCGGCCTCAAGAGGAACTAATCTGGCAAAAACACAAAAAATTCAAAGAAAACATTGATTTTTCTGAACAAACTTCGTAAGAATAGTGACACAACACCTTGTTGCTATCAAACTATCATAAAAGCCATGCTGTCATGGTGAGTTTGTAAAAACCCCCATAGTGCAAAAGCACTAGGAGAAGCCTTCTGGACATTTCACTGTGTTTTGCACCAGAAGGTGAAATTGACTTTATGTTGGGACTGTAGTAATCCTTGAAAGTAATTGTTAAGATTTGTGAAAATATAGACATTTCCATCTTGTATGTTCTGGGCAACAACAAAGAAATACTTGAAAAAATTTTATTAAAGGGTTTGAAGACACTATTTCACCAGTCTGGCCCACTCGAGATGAAAACTAATAACAGAGTAATCGTGAATTCATCTGATGGGAGTTACTATATTAACAGTGAAGTTAAAATACACGATAATAAATAATGGAAGACTTCCTGTTTCATTTTCAAAAAGGTTTTGAAAGGAATTAATTGTTTAAAATCCAGCCAGGTTATTGCATTATTTTTAGGATTCAGTTTGCGACTCAAAATATTCCATAACGATCCATAACACTGACCATACTGGTTATATTGTGTGGGGCAATATTGTCTTATTTTGAATTCTGTTTCAAGTTTCAGGCTCTATGACTTCCCTTCTTTGTGTCTGATTGCTGCCCTGATGTGATTCACCTGTTCCTGAGTGTGTGATCGTCTGCACCTGGTGGTTGTGGTTCATATTGAGCTTCTTCTCTGTGTTCTGGTGGTTTGTCCATCTTGGTTTGTCGCTCCGCAGAGTCTCAGTCTTGATCACTTCCTATTACAGTGGCGTGTCCCTGAATACGAACAAGAAACTTAAGATAATAGCGTGACAGACAAGCGATTTTCCCCCAAAATGTTAGAACCTCCAATGGAAACCTTTGAGTTTTGCCATTAAGCATTTGCAGCGTGAATCCACAAGATGGCAATGCCCATCACAGGCCTGTGTGTGTGTGTGTGTGTGTGTGTGTGTGTGTGTGTGTGTGTGTGTGTGTGTGTGTGTGTGTGTGTGTGTGTGTGTGTGTGTGTGTGTGTGTGTGTGTGTGTGTGAAGCAGCACAACATTCAAACCCAGCATTCATATTTCCAGGAGATTTCTCAAGCTGTGTGGTGAAATGAAAGGGACAATCAAACCGGGTCTAATGAGAAGATCTGCACCTGTGTACTCTAATGAGACATAATGAGATCCATTTTCTTAATGTCACAGATAATGGTGAGAATTACTTACACGTCAGCGTCTGCACAGCGCGCCTGATTCGCACAGTGAGCGCCGCTTTCTGACTTATTTTTCAGGAATTCTCCCCCCCCTCCCGCCGCCCCGCCCTCCCCCACCCCCACCCCCGAACCACAGACCGACACACTGAAACGCAGCGAACCCGCGAATTACACTGAAAAGCTGATCAAAGAAAGCGTACAGTACGGCTGACACTAATTGCACCCGACTCAATTCTCCAGACTGTGGAGAGACGCACCTGCAACTCCTGAAAAAGCTCGTCTCCACCGAATCTAAACGACCACCAAATATCCCAGTCGGAGAGGTTCAAAGGACGACGCCGCTTCCTCGGTGAAATCCACCTGCAGCGGCTCTTTTTGCAGCGAGCCGGCCTCATTAGTGTGGGCAACGCAACGCCCCTCCGTTAGTTTGCTGGGAATTTTAATCCCACCGTGCTCCTCTTTGAATTCCAGTCACAGGGATGTTTTTTTTCTTTAGTTTTTGCTTTTTTTCCCCTGGTAATTTTAGGTAATTTTATTTTGTGATTACGTGATCAGTGTGACCAAATGGTTTGACTGTGCAGCGAACAGGGAGACGAGAACTAGCGATGCCCGCTATAGTCGGCAGCGAAAGGAAGGCCCAAACAATTTCCTCTGGAATTTTCTAATTACTAGTTCCTCCTTTAAAAAGTAACTTAGCTACTTTACTGATTACTTTTGCCATGAATCGTTAACTCTCCCCCACTTACTGGTTTTTGCACTAAAGTCTAGCTTATATTTATTTGGGGGAGTTCCTGTCGATACACCTATTTACCCAGGAAAATTACAATAATAGTGTAACATCTGTTCAATCTGGGGCTTTAAATTGATCTTCAACTTTTCTTTGATCTCATTCTTTCACTTATGCAACCCCTTTTTATCTTTTTTCCATTTTTGAATATGTTTTTATTGTCGCACTTTGGGATTTGTAGAGGCATTAAAAAATTTGCATCACAAATAAAAAATATTATTATTATTATTATTATTATTATTATTATTATTATTATGTTTTAATGATTCAATGATGATGTTCTGTTGGTTCCAATTCGTTCATGTAGCCTGAACCTACCGAGCAGGTTGGCCTGTGATTGGCTGAGAGTAGAGAAGGGGGGCGGGTCTGGTGCGAGAGCGTGAGGAAAAAATAGTAATAATAGTCAGAGATAGATCTTAAATGGTGCATTCTAATGCGATCTGAACTATTAAATATGATTTAATGACAATAAGATTTTGCATCTTAACATTAATGTTAATTTCCTTTTCTTGAAATATTTGCTTATGCATTCGATAACCTTCTTGCTTTGTTAAAAAGTATTTTATTCTTTTAAGGCAATGGCTTCTTTTCATTGGTGATGGCCATGATTGTCAATAAACACCACATGGTGTCAGATTGACCAATCACGATGCTCGTTACTGGGCTTAATACAAACCGGAAGTTAGTAGCGAGTTGTGAACTTTAGCCAATAATTCGTTATATTTTTGCAAAAAAATATGAATTTGGGCAAAATTAGACGGTGACTAGTAGTGATGGTCATTATACACATATTTTAGACGTCTGAGCAACACGCACACTATTTTTTTTGCCGTTTTTTTTCCAAAGAATGACGGCTGGCTGCCCAAAGTAGTGTAGTGAATCAGCAGGATTTTACTCCAAGTCGTACTACACGTTACATGTTAAAGAGTTTGGTTGCGTTTGCATGTAAATGAGGTTCTATGGCATTTAATAAGCACTCGTATCAGTACTCTGTATCGACAAGTAGCTAGTTAGTACTCGCACTGGTACCCAGGGTATAATGCGCCCCTAATTTTAATCAATTAACCCCCCAAAAATTTGCCATAATTCATATAATGAATTCAGGTGACAATAAAACATTACAATTTGTGCCTGAAAATTCTAAAAGAAACCTGTACCTACTGAACACAGAAAGTTAGTTTTCCAGCCCCGTAATGGTCATAGAGGATATGACAGGATGAAAGTTATCATGTTGGGCCACTAGTTGGTGCTGTTGCTTGTTTCTTTTTTGTAATGAAACCACATATACCCACAGAGAACAATACGCTATAAACGTCAACAATGAGACAACAGGGACATTCTGGAGGACAGACGATGAAGTTGGATTGTTATTACTGTGACTGTCAAAATAAAACTACCAAGTCCCAGGAGAATATGGAGTGGGAGTCATGACACATTTCTATTATTGTCCATCTACTGAGCATGTGCAGAGCAACTATTTACTATTTACAGAAAAGTAGTGTTTGTCATTTCAGGCACTCAGTTTCACACATTGACCTAAAAACAGAACTCTGTGCCGCGGCCACTCTCCATTCTGATCCAGGGATCAGTTGTTGACATGGATTTTTACTCTCTCAGTCAGCTGAGGAAGCTGCACATGTCATCATGGTCGTTTGGGAGGAGGAGAGACGAGCCGAATGAGTCATGATGGAAGAAACACAAACGTGAAAGGACGAGGGAGGGAGGGAGGGAGGGAGGGAGGGAGGGAGGGAGGGAGTGTGTCTTGAATTTGTATGGAATGTAAAGTATGAGGCAAGTATAGAGAGACTTAAGTTCCTTCTTCTTCTTCCTCCTCCTCTTCCTCCTCTTCCTCCCCCTCACACATGGATCCCCTCATGCTCCACACATACACAGATACCAGATGTCGGCTCAATGTTAATCTCGTTAAATTATAATTGTTCAGGCAGAACTCCGGGCTGACACAATGAAATTACACATAACTGTGAGCTATTGATTTTTGTGTTATGTGCAGAGGGTGTGAAATAAATTGAAAGTGTAACCACGGCGTGGAGGCGGAGACAGGAACATAATGTATAGGCTAAACCCCTACCACCACCGCCACCACCACCCCACCACCCCAACTCTTAACATGACTCACAATTACAGACGCCTCCATTGAAAAGCAGGAAGATTCAATCAGGCAAAAACTTGAGGCGCACGTGCTCCGGTGCAGCGGGGGTTAATTGCTCTCCTCGGCGTTAACCAAGCATGCAGGATGCTGAAGGGTTGAGGGATAATGTTTGTTTAGGTACACGGGGCGCGCCGTCCGCAGATAATGTCTTCATTAAGTATTGATGCGCCGGCGCGGCGGGCAGATAGCCCCGGCTGTACGCCGCCACGTCACCCTCCTCCACCTTCTGCACCCCCTCTCCTCCGTCTCCCTCTGCTCTTATCTGAGCATCCGAGGAAAACCTGCAAGTCTGAACCTCCATCATCGCAGCCCCCGTTGGTCCTTCACGCCTCCTCCTCCTCCTCCTCCTCCTCCTCCTCCTCCACTTCACTCTGCCCTCAGCTCTGTCTTCCTTCTCTCTTTTTACTTGAACGTGAGGTACACAGTGCTTTCTACACACACACACACACACACACACACACACACACACACACCCTTCACTCCTTGCATTATCTTTCCCGGAAATTGCATTTCCAGCACAGCCAGGGCCCCATTATGAAGAGGGAGCGACATGCTGTAACCTTTTTAAAAAGCCATTAGTGATGCACCTGCCCCTCCCCCTTACCCCCCACCCCCCTCTAGACCCCCACCAACCCTTTGCAATTCATACATATACCCCCCTCTCCAAATCTACCCCTCTCTTCTACTTCACCCTCCCTGACCTCCTCCCCACCCTCATGGCAGCTGTAATGTTATTAGGACGTTTTGTACAGCCATTACTCCCCCCCCCCCCCGGCTTCAGAAGCAAGGGGTTGTAGGGCAGGAAGGGAGGCAACGGGTGCAGCGATAAGTGTGCAAGAGGGTCAGGTGTAAAGGAGGGGATGGAGGGATCGCTGGAAAAGAAAGGAATCCTATCGAGAAGAGTGGGGAGCTCAATCGATTAGGGCAAACAATGGACTGCCTGCTACACCACCCCCCTCCACCCCCCTTCATCTAAATACAAACAACAACTGTAACACCAGACCCGGGTATCAAATATATGTAAACACACACAGAATAATCCACACGGCGGCGGCGGCGGCTCGATACCGAGTCGGTGTGCAGCCTGTTGGAGGAGCTCTATTGTTGTTGCACTGTCATGTAGTGTTGTAGTTGTGGACCACACCGGCTGCGTTATCGTCCTATTAGGATGCAGAGACGAGCCGAGGAGGGCAGTAAAGAGGGGAGAGAGAGAGAGAGAGAGAGAGAGAGAGAGAGAGATGGGTTGAGACAAGCCAGGCACACAGACAGACACTAAATCCAATTGCATGGGCAGGTTCCAGGAAGAGGATAGTGAGAGATGGAAGAGGAAGAGGAGGAGGATGAAGAGAAAAGTCTTCCCACCCCCTTCTTCTTGTGTACAGCAGAGTGAGCGAACCCTCGATACTGCAGCGCTATCTCAGACGGAGGCGCCGCACTCCGCCGTCCAACAGAGGGAAGCCCGGAGGACACGGACCCACGAAAAAAACCATATTTCATGGTTCACTTCATGAAAATTCCGCCCTGCTCTCACGCCACGTTCATTAACGTCGTCGCCGGCAGCGTCTCGCCAGGTCTGTGTTTTCACGGCGTTGATGTGAGCCGAGTGCGGCGCAGCGTATCGATCAAAGCCGCTCATAGGAAGGTGAAGTGGGTTTAAATGATGGCCAGAGCGTGATCCTCCTCCACACCAGTCCCTGGTGTCTGCTGGGCGTAGCAGGACTGGATTCACTCTGCTGGGAGTCACTGAGGGCCGCATCCATCCATCCATCCATCCATCCATCCCTCCAGCCATTCATCCATCCATCCATCCATCCCTCCATCCATCCATCCATCCATCCATCCATCCATCCATCCATCCATCCATCCATCCATCCATCCATTTTTCAAATCCACCCCAAATTTGTATACGTTTTAGATTGTATATAAAAAATGGTGTTTAATTCATTAAAATTTGGTTGGATCATATTTGGGTAATACCAAAAACGAAGTTGCATGCTAGGTGGCTAGCTTTAGCTTTGATCAATCAATATAGGCGAAAGCAGGCCAACAACTTTGGTTTATTCCACGGTGGTTATTTTTTAAAAAGCTGACTAAAGGCAGATTACCAGCTTCGTCTAATTTTGCCTTTACTTCATCCGACTTCAACCTTCTCATTGATAAACGACCAGCTGAGCCGTAGATATAGATTTCATATCGCGTTAGCTGGCTAGCGTTACCGTCAATAGAGCTCGCCGGGGCGGATGAAGGCAACAACGATTCAAACTTGAGACGCGCAAATAAAGATTTCTTTAAAAAAAGCACAAATATGTGGATAGTTTTGCTTCATCAGCTCAACTTATTGGTTATTTTAGTCGATTCTGGGATCTGTGTTGAGATTGTGATGGCCAAGATTATGATTGATGCATTACGGCTTTCAACATTAAACACAACTCTTTAAATAATACCGTTCAGCGCAACGCCACTGCAAACATGATGAAGAATCTCAAGCCAATCTGGACATCATCGCCTTTATAAAAGTCCGTTTTTACTGCAGGACTGGATCACATGAGACGCTTGTGAAAGTAAATGTTAATCATGAAGCACAATTATATTGTAAATACACAAATACACTTCTTTTGCACTGGATTGTGGGTCCATATATATAGAAACAGACACAAAATATTTATACAGTTTACGTTTTGTTTCGTCAAACTCATTTTGTACAAAACTGTATAAAAAAAGAATTTAAAGTGTTTAACACATTGATATTCCCACTATATACTGCTCCCTGATGAAGAGACGGTGTTCGTCACCCTTTTCACCATCAAACACATTTAACAAGATCCTCACGTTTTATGTACAATCTAAATATTCACAGAAGTGAGAGACGATAAAGAGACAATGGCATCCGCAGGCGTCAGTCCTCTCTTTCACTCTTGAGTCCATGCAGCGTTACTTTAGAACAAAAAGAGGCCGGGTTTAGTAGTTAGGGCCCCCTAAGGCCTCGGAGTGAAGTGCCTGAGGACATCAGGCTGGCTGAGCCAGAAACATTTAATCTCCTCTTAAAAGGCGTTTCCGCCTGATGATGTGTGGCTTCATTTTTCTTGATTGTACCGGAGCTCTCGCTTTATTTCCTGCTCGCAGTTTTACTTAAATCCGCCTTCAATCTCTTCTCCTCTTTGCTGCCATGTAAAGCCCACCGGCTATATCGCCTCCTCTTCCTCTTCCTCTTCCTCCTCTCCTCCTCCTCCTCCTCCTCCTCTCCAGACACTGACACCAAATCCCACAACAGACGCCCTGATGATCGATGCCATGACATCATCAGGCATGGACATCATCAGCGGGCTGTGGGCGAGGTGCTGACCTTAAGAGACACACACACACACACACACACACACACACACACACACACACACACACACACACACACACACACACACACACACACACACACACACACACACTAGTAGCAGAAACAGAGCCAGCAGGCTGTGTGTGTGTGTGTGTGTGCGTGCGTGCGTGTGTGCGTGCGTGCGTACGTGTGTGCGTGTGTGTGTGTGTGTGTGTGTGTGTGTGTATGCGTGCGTGCGTGTGTGCGTGCGTGCGTGCGTGCGTGCGTGTGTGTGTGTGTGTGAGACTGACGATGGTCCCGGGACGTTTTTCACACACATGTTGACACATGGACACTCAGCAGGTTGGGAGACGATGAGGACATTCCCCCTGAGCGAGCTGCTGAGTGGAGGCCGGGCGACGGGTGTAAATACAACGAAGACAAAGCGCTGCACTCTGAGAGTGCAGCTGTCACACTCTCACTGTGTCACCCCGCACATCTACACACACCTACACACATCAACAGGGTGTGTGTGAGGGACTGCAGTGTGTGTGTGTGTGTGTGTGTGAAGGGCTCAATGTTTTATCTGTCCTTTAGAAGCATTTTATAAACAATATGTATCCTATGTTAGGAAAGAAAAAAAAAGTAATTCGGTAAACAAAAATAAGCACATTGTGGGTTTAATATGTCTAATATACATTTTCATTATAGATGACATTTATGGTGAGGCAGTGCAAAACACTTAAAGAAGAATAATTAGTATGCACATCACACAGAAATATACAGTGCCTGTGGCTTTTTTATTTAATTTAATTTTATTTTATTTTTCTGATGATTCATTTAAAAAAATACAAATATCCCACAATACATCCTGGAGTTACTCGTCATGTAATATGCTTTTTTCTTCAGTCATAAAAGGATTGGAAAGAAAAAATTGTTAAACACCTAAGAAGTAGCTTAATTTTTTTACATTTTTATTCTTTATACATTGCAACAGCAGAGAGGAAATAATAAACAAAAAGCTTGAAAAGCAAGTTGAAAACAAATTTGATTATTTCAAATGTATGACCACAGTTTATAGCATTAAATTAATTTGGTCCCAAAAGAAAATTAAGCAAATGTAATTTGCCTAATTGAATGCAATATGTTTACTTCTTTATTTGTTATTACAATTTGTGTGAAATAAACAATAAGTATCAATAATACACACGCCCATGCCCATGATGTGTTAATTGTTTTGTTTATTCTGGGGGAAAAAAAATCAAACTTACTTAAATTTAAGTACGTGAATAATTAGGATGAAACAGTACAAGTACAAAACAAGTTATCATTCTATATTTTTATCCTGCCCTGATAAGTAAGGTTATAGAATGTGACAAAAGCGTGAAAAAGAATGATTGTTTTTATACGGCATGGATTTCAACCCACGATATGTATATTTAAATATCTATTTACTCACAATTAAAACAATCTTAGACGATAATTAGTGTGAAACTGTGCAAGTACTTAATTGGTTTGTTGATTTATGAGTTTGGAGAAGCGATGAAAAGAGTTGGTAAAAAAGAGTTTTAGATTGTCTGTCTGGACTCGGTTGGTACGGCGACTTTTATGTGGGTGTTCCTCGACGGAAGCTGTCAGCGGCGTTACGGGCGGCCCGCGGGCGGGAGTCTGAAGGTGGACAGCCCGGATCAAAGAGCGGAGGGGGGAGTCAATATCCATAAAGCTGAGAACACCTCCCAGTCCGCTGGAGACGGCTTGCAAATGGGAAAATCGGTGAGCGTTTATGGCGGCGGGCTCGACAGAGAACCGCTCAGACAGACGGACGGACGGACGGAGGGGAGGCAGGGCGGGGGAGGAGCCGCCGAGCTCCTGGATTCCTTTATCGAGGACAAACATGTGTAAAGTGTTGTAAATACGGGTGGAACTGTCAGTCACTGTGAGTCGTGTGGAAGCTCGGCGCGTCGTGTCGGAGGTGTTAAGGCGATGTCGTTTGACAACCGAGACTCCTCTGAAAGACGATGAAAGTATAGCTAGTGTACCTGTACCCAGAAATACACAATGAAAGTGTGTACGTGGCTGCTCTGCCGACGACTGCCCTAACCGGGATTTGAACCGGGGTCCTTTCAACAGGCCCACGAGGTTCCGACAGGTCTGGGACGTCTACACCAATATTCAGGAGAATGTCTTCGCACCCTGCACGTCTTCGTCCCGCTTCACCACCGCAATTAGTGATATTAATGATAGAATTCTATTGACAGATGCGCACACCGCCCACGGTATGGTTCATATGGATGCACATGGGAGTCTTGAGGTGCTCTGGTCTTGATCTTGACTCGGTCTCGGCCTCTTAAAGTCATGCTCTTTGTCCTGGTCATGGGACACTCTAGTCTTGGTAAATGGATTACACTTATACAGTGGGTTTTTTTCCCAACTGCTTGACCAGTCCCTAAGCGCTTTCCAAACACATTCACTCATTCACACGCCAATGCAAGGGGCTTAGTTCTTCCACTGGGAGCAGTTTGGGGTTCACCGTCTTCGTCTTGACACTTCGACACGTGGACAGCTGGAGATTTGGAATCGAACGTGCAACATTTCGATTGGGAGGCGACCGAGCCACAGCCGCCCTGACTACAACACCAGTATTTAGGCCTGTCGATACTCTCAACAGTGGTAATTTGAGTGACTGTGAATATTCATGGTTGTTGCAGTATTTGACAAAATGCTGAGACTTTCACACACAAACATTTCCAGGATGTGAAACAGAGAAAGAAACCCAGTGAGCAGCAGTTCTCTGGGACTTTGTTGATGTCAGAGGTCAAAGGAGGAGGGACGGACTGGTTAGAGACGATAGAACGACAACAGGACCTCGAATAATCTCTGGATCCTACCGAGAAAAGCTTGATCGTGACGGTTTCGTGGAGTCTTGGCACATTTATCTCAAAAGTCCTCCATAGTCACGAGATGTCAGAGGAGATTCAGGTGAATTTTCCAGCACCTCGTTGGATCGTTGACACGAATAAAAACTGTGTTTGTTGATAAGAACGTGCTTCAACCTGCTACTAGCAAGTTAAAACTTCTTCTCTTGCACGACTTTGTCTCCCGATCAACACAGTCACATAAACACACCTTCTTTGAAATCTGTCACGCAGCATCGCTGGAAACCAGCTGAAACAAATTGCTCCGTTTATTTAGCGCGCCGCTCGTTCATTTCCAAAGCTATTTTCAGTCGGCAGAACATGAAGTGGACTAAAGCTCATTTGAAATTATATTCAAATCTGCTTCTGCCGACCAGGAAATGTGTTCAGTCCACGTCTGCGGCCGCTGCTTCCCTCGTCTGAGCGCGAGGCGCGACTCAGATGTAATGAACAATTCACAAACAGGTAATGTGCCCATCGCTTTTTTTGTTTTTCTTTTTTGGATGTGATAGGATGAGTCCTCCTGCTCACTGGTTTTTTTTTTTTTTTTGGAATCACGGGTCATGTTTGTTGATATTCTTTCAGCACCCGACTGAGCAGGCCGGACACCAACTGTCACTGTTTGCATTGAAAATATTTACCAACCACGTGGCCGTGACACTCGGCCCCTTGGTCGTGATGCAGCGGAGAGAAATCTAACATTCAGGCAAAACTACATTCGGAAATTAGCTTTTAATGTATGGTGGACTATGAGGGACTTCATATAAACCACAGTCAAGCTCCTTACTCTTATATATTGTTGAGTGAAAATACTTTAAAAGGGTTTAAAGGATGTTTTTCAGTAAGACTGTATTTAATGGTTTGACATAATAAAATGATAATCAAAGTTCAAATAAAAGCTATGTGTTGTATGGTATACCGTTACAGTGTCAAAAAGGGAAACCGCTGTGTCAGCATTTTGTCGGCAAAACAGACGGAACGTGTGAGGCGTGACTCCGGTAGAAAATACGTTTATTGTTTTCATTTTAGTTTTATTTGCATTTGCATTTAAGAAAGAAAGGTCAAACTGAAATGATTCAAACTGCTAGTACGGCTTTATTTTTTTCAGGAAAATGAAAAAATAGAAGACAATAAAATGAAAGGGGTTAAATGAAACTAGAAATATGATTCTTGAAATTGAACTATTATAGAAAAAGGGGAAAAAATTCAAAAAAAATAAGAAAAAAAAGCCATTAAAGAGAAAAGGAAACGAAAGTTAAATAAAAAAAGAGATTAATGGCCACAAAAGCTTTAATGGTAATAAAATATATCTACATTTTTCCTGTGACACTTTACGAAAGTAAGCCTTTTTTTTGTTCTTGCATGTTTTGTGGCTCCAGACATAATTCATTTGCTAGAAAATCCTGAAAAGGGCTCTTTTGGTTGCAGACTCTTATTCTGAAATCCCACTGGTGACAGTGATTCTCTTCTCACGTGACTCCTGCAGCGTTCAGCGTGTTCAGAGTCTCACCCTCACAGTTTTGATGCTACTTCTAGGTAAGAAAGTTTCACGTTTCCGTCGCAACATTTTGAAAACGAGGCCTCTTTACGTGGAAAATGCAGAAATGCTGAAAATAATATCTATATTATTTGTTATTTTAATTTGAATTTAACTGCGGTTGCACTACTGTTTTACATGTATTTACCGATACATGGATATTGCACTATATTTGGGCATTTGTGAGCTAAAGCGCAGGTTTAAGAAAAGTTTATTCTTTTTTCAGTTCCACCCATACCAGGTAGGAAATAAAAAAGTTGTCCTACATTTACTGTGTTGGTGTTTTTTTCCTGTTTCACAAAGGTTTAAGCAGTGCCAGATGAAGCCATGATAGCAATTATACAACCAAGTGAGTATGCAGTTCTTAAGAAATGGAAGAAAAACAGGCCATATCTTTATCTAAACACTGCCGTATAGGCAAGTATCGGTATCGGCAAGTATCGGTATCGGCCGATACTATGCAACCGGGTATCGGTATCGGGACACAAAAATTGGTATCGGAACAACACTAATTTCAACGTACCTCGACTTTCTCCCTCCTGCATCCTCGCGCCTCTTGTCTTTACACTCTGTGAGAAAAAAAAAACCACCAGCAGTGACAAAGACAAACTTCTCTTGTTTCCCAATAAAAGATATTGATTTACAGTGTTGGGCCTCAACATTATTCCCGGTTCAAATCTTGGCTTGGGGGCCTGACTACATTGAGTTAGCATGTTCTCCCTCTTTTCTCGGGATAGTCCAGTTTCCTCCCTCAGACAAGCTTCTGAGGATAATTGGTGACTCCAGATCGCCCGTGGGTGTGAATGAGTGTGTGTGTGTGTGTGTGTGTGTGTGTGTGTGTGTGTGTGTGTGTGTGTGTGTCTGCTTGCTGTGTAATGGATGGGCCGCCTCTCCGGGGTGTGTCCTGCCTTCACCTCCAGTCGGCTCCAGCGCAAGTCGGATAAAGTGACGCAGAAGACGGATCAGTAGAGGATGAAAACCGGCGAAAGAAAGAAAATGATTGTCAACGTCTTGCCGCCTCGGAACAGCACCTGCAGCGTCTGCGTGAGAGATGAAGGGCGAGGCTGAAGGGTTAATGAAATACTCTGGGGTTTGTTCAGAGCCTAACACACATGGATCAGCCATAAGATTAAGACCACCTGCTTGAAGTTGTGTAGCTCCGCTTCGGATAGTGTGTGTGTGTGTGTGTGTGTGTGTGTGTGTGTGTGTGTGTGTGTGTGTGTGTGTGTGTGTGTGTGTGTGTGTGTGTGTGTGTGTGTGTGTGTGTGTGTGTGTGTGTGTGTGTGTGTGTGTGTGTGTGTGTGTGTGTGTGTGTGTGTTTTGTATTGATTTATCTGTTATTAATTAATTCCAGACATAGTATAAAAACACAACAACATATATATAGATATTTTTTTCTTCTCAGTATTCTGTCTATTTTTTTGTCCAACTTATGCTTTATTTGTTTTTATTCAAACAACTGCATGCCTGTAATGTCAGTAAAATGACTTCCAGTCTTTATGATGGTCTTTGTCCATGTCCTCCATCTGTCTCCGCATATAGTTTGTAGTTTTAGGACATGAGTGAATTCGCATCTCGTCACTGCTCTGCAGTTCCTCTGAGACAGGGGGCCTTCTTTGTCTTTCTCATATATATATATATTTATTTATATTAGAAAAGGTTACAATCATTGTATTTAGTTCACCTGTAGGTCTGATCTGATGTGTGAATATATAATTCCTGGTGATCTGCTTGATATTCTCTCAGAAACTTTGGTTTCTACAGATTGTATGTTCTCCCTTTACGTTCATGGATTTAGTTTCACTTTCCCATGTTCGAGGTTAGTCGTCCAGCTTCTCATCGATCAGTCGAAGCCGCCTCGCGTCTGTGTTCAGCCATTTCAGCACCGTTTTCATCACATTTTCCTTGATACTCACCACGTTTCCATGACAACGACCACACAGGCTTTAAAATGACAGTCAGATGACTTGATTGGGGTGTTTTCAAGTGATAATGCTAAACTTGGGCTCCGTTCACATGACGACGGCGCTCAGAGCCACTGAAAACGCGACATACTGACAGGTGCAACTTTTTGAAAATGCCTGAGTCGGTCGACCATGCTTCTGATGCTGATTAAACACGTTCACACTAACACACCGAGCAGACTTAGGATTAGTGGGTTTTCAAGCCAACGGGAAAATTATATTACATACTGTCTCAATCCAAGAGGGAATTCTAATTCTGTTTAAAGTGCACAGGAACCAAATGAGAATTATTTTCATTTTTATTGATTTTCTACAGCCGGTGTGTCAAAGACACTTTATTTCAGGGGCCACATACAGTCCAATCTCCTCTCTGAACCAATCAGGAGGTGGAATAAGTTCTTTCTTCTCTTATCAATCAGGCTATTAAACGACGACTGCATGTCAGTAATGTGTAGTTTCATGGACGATCCGATCTCACGCGGCTCCAAATATGTAAATAAACAGTATAAATATAAGTGTGTCAGTCTGTGGTAGAGTTTGAAGTTAATATTTAGTTTCTTCTTTCCTCCCACTGTATGGGAGGATGCTTTTAAAGGCACAAGCCAACGCCTGTGCCTTTGTCCTGTTCTTCTTCTTCTTCTTCTTTTTTTTTTTTATTGGATTTGGGGGGAAGTTTCCCCTCCAGCAATCTCAGTCTAACTTGTTTTCTGAGATGTTACATTTGCCAAACGCTCTGATTAGTCCTCCATCCTGAAAGCCTGTTGTCTCGCAACAGTCAAACATTGTGTTTGATAACAGTGAAATAACAAAGTCCACAGTATGTACACTGCAACACACACACACACACACACACACACACACACACACACACACACACACACACACACACACACACACACACACACACACACACACACACACACACACACACACACACACACACACAATATAAAACAATGCTGTTTATTCAATTCTGTCTTCGGGGCGGTTGTGTCAAATGGGGAAAATAAACACAATTCAATCATCTGCAAATGACTTTCACCCAATATTTAATTTGGAATTGTCCAAAGGCAAGGCAGCAAATGTTGAAACAGTTTTGGTGTGTTTGAAGATAAGCCCGTATTGAAGTCGAGGCAACAAAAGATGAACAACGCTAAAATTTAACATCTGCTGGAATATCTCACAACTGAGTCGCTTATTTGGGAACATGTTGGACTATTTCACAGCAAGTTCCTGAGAAGGAAAAGCACAAAAGTGAAGACGCATCATTTTTGTGTTTTCGTCTCAGAAAAGGTTTTGTGTTTGTTTACAACAGCAACGATTTGGAAAATGTCCGTTTACACAGAAAGGCTGAAAACTATTTGGCGTTCGTGGCGGGCCACTAATGGGTGCTGGTGGTTGTTTTGGAAGGGAAACCACACACAACAGTTCATTAACACTGATGGTAAACATTATATCGTAATAAACATCAACGATGTGAGTATGCTGACGTTTTAGTGGAGAATGTGCAGAAGAACTGTTTACCACCGCAGTGACTCACATGCACAGTATAGCTGCGTTCTCCCCATTTCCACGAAGACAGAGTTGGACCGTTTTCAAAAAGTTGCGTCGTTGTCGTGTAAACGGATACCCAAAATGCAACAGAATTTTTGCGCTTTCTCTTGAAAACGTTTTGTAAACAGGCTTTAACCGTTCAAGGACCACCCTCCCCGATCGACGAGGGTTTGTATTTTATTTTTGCTAACTCATTATTCCAGAGGTTTTTTTTTTACATTTTTCCCTATATGCATATAGGGAAAAATGTAAAAAAAAAAACCTTGTTTGAAAACTTGCTTCCTCTACAAAACGAAAACCTTATAAGCAATAATACTGTGTAAAAGGCAAATCAGTAATCTAGCATTTCCTACCAGGTCTAGTACAACTCCAATGTAGCACGTCTATGTTCTCATTCTGTTCATTTGGGTATGTGTATTAAATTTAGACACATCACTGTAGAAAAAGTAGAAGCCTCGAACCAAAACTGATGAGTCATGATTACTCGGATTTTGGAAAACCACTGCATGATGCTGGGAGCACTAAGAAAACCAGTGCCCTTTGAACACTACCGATTCATCCTGCATCTACAAAGCTTCAGTCATCCTCACTGCAGCCACTAGGGGTCACCAGACACTCCTTCTCAATATGCATTAAGAGAAAAAGAGTGTGGATTTCATTATTTCGAGTTGTCTAAAAGAAGTGATGCCCTGTAAGTGTAAATAAAGAAGTGAGCCACTCAGCATCTGTGCTGGCAGTGAAGTGCATTGGAGCTCGCCGTCTGGCTGACTCGCGCATCTGTACGGGCACCGTTAATACCGAAGAGTAGTTAAAGATTTAGGAGGACCATATGCTGCCTTCTGGGAAAACATCTTCATCCCCCGAAACATCCTGGTTTATTCAGCAAGAAGATTCCAAACCACATTGTGCTTGTAAAACCACAGAGACCTGAACGCTGAACACAAACACGACGACCCCGAACAGTGGAGGGGTGATATCAGGCAAGAAAGTCAAAGTATTCAAACGGTGTATACTGTATAATGTAAAACATTTTCTAATTAAAATCTTCCAATTTCAGCACTTTTATATGCTGTTTTTATATATTTCCACTGCTTAATTTTTCTCTTTTTGCCCCATCTTTTAAGATGTTCAATTCAATTTCATCGATATTGAAACAAAACAAATGTACTCATCTCAAGCGTACATACTAGTATTTGAGAGTGACATTCAAACCACATGTACTGTAAAAAAAAAAAAAAAAAAAAAAAAATATATATATATATATATATATATATATATATATATATATATATATATATATATATATATAAAATTAAACACATTTAAATGTAAAAGTCTCTTCCACAAATGACAAAACAGCTGAAAACTATGTAGTTTTCATGTTGGGCCACTAGGGGGTGTCGTTGGTTGTTTTTGGAATGAACAGAGGTGAAAATCACTAGTTTCATCACAATAAGGTGTTATATTGATTCTCTGGAAAAACTCAACTCAAATATCATTTGACACTACAGACCATATTCAGGACGACGTTACGAAATTCCGCCGAGGTGCATTGTGGGATACCCTGTGGTATTCGCCGCCATGCTTGTGTGTATAAAAACCATGTCCCACGAGCGACATGCGACTCCATCGTTCCTCCGGTCTTGTACTGGACAACTCTGATTGGAGGATGGCTGCTGATTGGCTCAGCTCCGCCCACCAGCTGAGGCCGTTTAAACAGCTCCAGCAGACTCCTCATGGCGGCTGATGCGGGAGGTGTCTGCCCAGAGAACCTTGGTGTGTGTTTGGACTTGTGTGTGTGTGTGTGTGTGTGTGTGTGTGTGTGTGTGTGTGTGTGTGTGTGTGTGTGTGTGTGTGTGTGTGTGTGTGTGTGTGTGTGTGTGTGTGTGTGTGTGACCTCTCGAACTCGGCTCCACTCCAATATTTGCATCTTAGTTTGACTTTGGTCAACAGGACACATCGTCCAACAGTTTGGTGAAGGTACCAGCTGTTTCGTTTTGTGTTTAATTACGTGTTTTGTTTGTTTCCATTTTGCTGCTTTCTTGTTTAGTAAATTCGTGTTAGTTGAAACTTTAGTTGAAGGCCTTCTTGTGAAGAAACTACCTTTTTGTTATATTAAATCAAACATTGTGTAGTTTGTATTGGGCCTTACCTGTTTGGTCCTCCTGTGTTGTCTCCTTGGTTGTATTATTATTGTGTCTTTGGTCTCTGTTTGATCATTGTGAACCTGAGTACTACTAATAAAACCCTCCCTTCACCCAAACTCACCTGGTGATTGTTGCGTCCTACATCCTTCTCTGAGCAGAGCCGCGTCGTAACACACAATGTCTATATCGCCACAGATCTTCAACCTGCTGTTAACGTAAAGTGCCGCTGTACGCGTGAACTTTCAATTATATTTTTAGTGTCTCATAAATATTTTGCGGGTAAAAGCTAGTCAAATTTGCCATGCTCCCATTAGCCTTGGCATAAGGCTTCCTGGGTATTTTACTTTGAAACAAATTCGTGTCTGGTGACCCGTGTTTTTTCTACAAAAACCAAAGATTGTCTTGTAAACGGACCCCCGAAACGTTATCATGTAAACGGGGCCTAGATGTGATCAATTGGCATCAAATCCACGTTCTCTGACCAAAGAGAACCACTCGGTTTGAAGAACGTTCCTCTAAAGCCTGGAATCGAACCAGGAACGTTCCCGCTATGAGTGCTCACCACTACACGTCTATATACTGTAGTTTTACGTTAGCATTTTATTCCTGATTTCTAGTAAGAAAATTTGAAGAAAGAAGGAATGCTGGAAAAAGTAACAGCCTCACTCTCTCTCTCTCTCTCTCTCTCTCTTTTTTTTTTTTTTCTTTCGCACCCCGCTGACATGGCCTAGAAAAGCGTCAGCTGGCGTTGCGGTGGAATGTGGGATCTGTTGTGCCGAGAGCCTCTGGTCACGGTGACTGTACCTCTCAGTGTGTCGCAGGGTGCCAGTTCAGCCTGTCACCCACAGCCTGCTGCCGGACCAGATGAGACCGGGCGGCGGGGAGCATCACACCTCTGCGCCAGCCCGGCTCCCCTGTGCGTCCTCACGTTGTACAGTAGCGTGTAATGTACGTGCCTCTTGTGTTAATCTCCCCTGTCACTTCGGCCCCGAGGCGAACTTTGAGGACGGGGGGGGGGGGGGTTGTTCTATTCTCAATTCGTCTCCTTTTTTCCTTGTTCTTCCTGCCCCGTTCCTTCCCTCCTGTCTGGTAAGGTAGCCGGGCCGTGACCCGCTCCTGACCCCCCCCCCCCCCCCCCCCCCCCACCTCCCCTCTTTTATGGCCGCTACACACTGTGTGAGTTCCATCCCAGATGAAAGATTGTCTGAAAATGGTGGCGATTTCTTTGGACTTGCCTCTAAATTGGCGGTTCTACATAGGATGTACTGATTGGCACTAAACCCAAACAGAAGCTTTGCGACCATAATGGCAAAACACGTCCAAAAACCAAAAAAGTATGTGAGACGTAAACAAAGAAGACAACCTGGTTGTACTGTGGCAAACAGTACAACAGTCTCTCAAACACATAAATGCCAGCAGGGCGAGGGATCCTCACTAGTTTTTGTCCCGAATGGACGTTTTATTTTTACACAATCACATCAACTGAGCTTGGGTTTTTGTTTTTTTTTGCGATCTGCACGCCTCAAACTTCATGTCATGCCCAGTTATCACTTTCACTAATGAACATTGGCACAAAGGTTATGTGTTTGGCTGCCAGTATTTATTTATTTACTGTTCTGTATGCATGTATGGATTTTGCCAATTTTTCGCAAAAACTACTCACCTGAGTTGCATGAAATCTTCAGGGGTGATTTGTTATCATCCAAGGACCAATCAATTAGATTTCGGGACGTTAACGACTAACTGTTTCCGAATAAATCACCAAAAAACTGTGAAATAATGTCCCATATAACGCAGATGGGAGAGGTACCTCATGGAGGAGATCAAAGGAGATCAGCGTCTGTTGCCATGAAGACGTGGCTTTTGCAAAAAAATATTCCTCTGAATTGCATGACATTTTCAGGGATAATTTGTCTTCATCCGAGGATGGTCCGATTAAATATTGAGACTGATTGGGTCAAAGGTCAAGGTCTCGGCCAAGCAAAAGTCCAAAATGTATTTTCATCATAACGCGGTCAGTTTTAATCCGATTGATGCCAAACCAACGCCAAAATATTTAAATTCTCTATCCTCTGACATGTCACATGATAGCTGCCCGGGTGGGGGGGGGTGATTGTAAAATGATGTGTGTACGTCTGTGTCAAGCAGTTATAACATGAAGAAAATCGACCATGACAAATGGTGGAAGGAGTGGTGGATCAAATAACTTTGTAATCCATTGGTTTCCATGGCGACAAATGTGTCGTTGGTCGTAGGAACATATGATTCAAAACCGCCGGTGGCTAACCTAGGTTAGCTTAGCTTAGGCTGCGCTCACACTGCTGGCAGCTGCGACGAAAAACCCACATCTGATTGGATTTTAGACTGTGTGAACAAAACAGTTCTGATTCTCGCACAGCAGACCCAGGCCTCGATCACACTTGCCACCAAATCGGATGTGTATCAGGCGTCTTTCAATGCGACCATTGATGTGTCACGGAGATCAGTGTCTCATCTTGAAATCAGATCCCGGCAGGAAATCGGAACGGAGCATGAAGGCCTGCAGTGTGAACGTATTCCTACGTCAGCTGACCCTCCGGCGTCGCCCCACAGTTTAGGGCCACTGACTCCCGTTGTGCAGCGTTGCTATCTGTGAACGTACCAGATCGTTAAAAAAACCACTTGCTTTGTATCCGCCTCCGCTCACACGTTGCACACTCAGAGCGTGCGGTGCAACAGAGTGAAGTGGGCCCATTTCACCGGGCTGCTCCTCCCCGCATGAATGTGTGTGAATCGAGCTTGACTTTCAGTCCCTGTGACCCCCCCACCACCACCACCACCACCACCCCCTCGTGCCTCCTCAACCACCCTCCCCTTCCAGAGCAGGTGGCGCCACTGGCAGAGGGGCAGAGAGAGGGCTTTGATTCCTAAGCCAGTGGGCTCAGTGCATATTCAAACTAGGGCCTTTTGTTTGTGTTGCTGCGAGGCCCGAGTCAGACACGCATGCGGAGAATACAAATCAGACCTTTGACAGGAGCAGTTAACCTGCCGCTAAATATAGCTGCCCCGGGTCTGAAGGAGATGGAGGGAGCGGCAGGGAGAGAGATGGAGCGAGCACGCAGGGCAGGAGTAATGTGGCGAGTGAGCAAAGATAGTGAAAAACCCTTCATTTCTCCTCTCCGTCACGTTTCCCCCCCCGCACCACCACCACCACCACCACCCCCCTGCCGTCCTACGGTCCGCCGCACCGGCGACGGCAAAAGTGTACACGGAAAATGTCTGCTGAGCAATACGTTGACGTATGCAAAGCCTGTGTGATATGTGCGCCGAGCAGCGAGAATAAATATTTCGAAAAAAAAATAAAAAACACGGCGAGCAACGGTAGGGAGAGTGGCAAATGAAAGATAGGGAGAGTCTGTTTAATAAAGCAGCGATCCAGAGGGAGCGAGGGTGAGCGCGAGAAGGAGAGGGAATGAGAAATGTGCTCATACCACAGGGATCTGAGCAGACTGCAAAAGAGGGCGAGAGACAGAGGAAAAGGAATTAGAGAGCCAGAGCAGCCGGGGAAAGCGGGACGGACGTTGGGAGGGTTTTACCCACTCGGCTCGGTGCGTCTGAGCTCCTCGACACCTCACCTCTCCTCGGGACAAATAAATAGATAAATCAAGCAAAAAAAAAAAAAAAAAAAAAAACTCATCTCAGACGTGAGGTGAATCGAAAAAAGAAAGAAACGCTTGAAAGATCGCTTCCCAAAAGTTTACCCACATACAGTACGCATGTGATGGAAAATCAAACTGTGGACTGATTGCAGCAGCGTTATGCAATGCTACAGCTGTACCAGCTACGGATTGATAGATGGTCCAAACGGGTGTGTGTGTGTGTGTGTGTGTGTGTGTGTGTGTGTGTGTGTGTGTGTGTGTGTGTGTGTGTGTGTGTGTGTGTGTGTGTGTGTGTGTGTGTGTGTGTGTGTGTGTGCTCTTTCCGCCTGGTCCGTCTCGGATATGAAGTAAATCTGCCTTCTGTGTCAGCCCAGTAAAACCCTGCACCCTGATACTCTTTGACAAATAATAAAAGCATGATGAATGGTGGCGCAGTCCCACAATGTGCCCACCTCGTCAGCTATACTGAGCCATTATGCAATGATGGAGCAACAGCACTTCCACGCCGCCACAACCGCAAGACTGTTGCTCCTACTTCTGCTTCCACCGGAGCCCTCGTCTCTGGAATAAAAGTGTTGGTTCTCTCTCTCTCTCTCTCTCTCTGTCTCTCTGCACACCGAGGATGAAGTCACATTGACTTTATTGATCCTGGAGGAGGGAAGAGGCTCCATGTCGTAGTTAATTGATGAACTAATGAGGTGAAGCAGCATAAAAGATCATAAGAATCTTACTAAAAGTGTCGATACGCATTTATTTTTCTATTCTTTCTCTTGATCTATGACCATTCACTCTGTTTACTAGATTCCATGCAGATTGGATTTGCAATTTTGTCATTTTGTGTGTGGTTTTGCTGTTATTTTATTTTATTTTCATTTTCTCTTTTATTGCCGATAATATTGTATTCCTGAGGGTTTTTGTGAATGCTGCTGTGCTGTGATTGTTGCTCAACGTAATGACGAAAAAGACAATAGACGAAGTGTGAAAATCTTCAGACAGACGGTTGTCATGGTTGAAATTAAATTTACGGTACGGCCACTAGGTGGTGTCTCGATTAAACCAAAAAAAAAAAAAGCAGCTTTCCTTCAACCACAGCACTTTTGTCAAGGCAGTGTGTAGCGCTGCGTGCCGCCACACGCTCCAGCTCGCTGTTAATCAGTCAGACTTTATTCATGGGGCGCATGTAGCATCGCTGGTGTGTGAGCACTGAAGCTTTTTAGCATGTAGCGTGTAGCATGTAGCGCGTCACTCTGCTCCTGGAGTTCAAACTGAACCAACATGGCGGCTTGGACGAAACCTTCTCCTTTATTACTTAAACAGTTCAGGGAAAAATATTTCTGAAAACGTTTGAGGAGAGAAATAAGCCGTGCAGTTGCACAATCTGTCCTCTTTTTGGCGTTTTATGAAAGTTTTGTGACGCGTCGGACCTCGGCTCCCGGAGGGCCTCCACGGCGTGTTTCACATAGACAATGAATGGGAAGCGGGAGTCAAGACACTCTGGAGGCAAACATTGTTGTTATTCTTCATCTACTCACACAGAAAAATCCAATCTGGTGCTTAAACCATTCCAAACTGTATTACATTAAATTTAAATTTCCACCTTTACCAAAATCAAACGTACCTCCTTCCTTGTTATATTTTTCTGTGTTTCTCTGTTTGTCCGGAAAGAATCTTAAGCACATATAATCCGACTCATTCCAGGATTCTGGAGAAATTCTGAAACAAACAAGTAAAAATTCTCAATCTCTAATGTCACATAATTCAAACTCTCTGAAATCATCTTGTGAACCTAGTGGGGGGGGGGAGTCTGAGAACAGATGACGTAGCAGAAGGTGAAGGCGTCTTACGCTCCGTTTACATTTCAAGTGAAAACGCATCATTTTGGCATTTTCACGTCAGAAGAGTTTCACCTTCAGTTCGCGTTTTACAGCGTTTCTATGGAGACTACCATCGTTTCTATGGCGCTTGACTGTTTTCAAAAAAAGTAAAATGTTCCTCCTCTCCACCTTTTAATCAGTCTTTATCTACAATTCTTTTGATATATAAATAAAACTTGGCTCTTCTGTTAAACGTTACTGTTTGTGTGTGTGCCCCCCATTCTTGTGTTCTCTCTTCACAGCCGTGAACCTCCTCCCTCGTCTTCCTCTCCTCCACACTTTCTCAGCAAACTGTCCAACACCAGCTCGTCCTCCGATGCTCTCGTCCTTGATCTCGTCCATTCAGCTCAAAGTCTCGTCTCCCGACACCTTCCATTCCGGCCGCCTGTCTGTCGATCTGAGCCGCCGTCTCCAAACCAGACAACACAGCCGCTCTCGTAAATGTGACATTTAAATGAAAGTAATAACCTCACCTGTCCGGGGCCTTTCTCTACGGGTGACTGATTCACAAAATTGAACCCAGCCCTTTGGAAACTAACCGTAAATCCTTGAATATCATTATTATCATCTTATGAATGCAAAAACAACTTAAGTTTTGGTCTGAATGGCAAAAAAAAAACCCAACTATATATATTAAAGCTGTGCTGACTTCAATAAAGAAAAATGTTTTGTTGCTTCACTTCTTTGACTGTGATGGTTTTCAGATGGCCCAGGTACCAACATTGCCGATGGCAGAAAGAAATTCACACATTCTAATACAATAACAAATGCAATTATTCTCTATATATCGTAAATCTGAATACATCTTAAGAGTGGGAATGATCCAACTCATGCATTTTGATTTACAGCTACATTAAGTTCTAATCTATTGTTATATTCTGATGGAGGGTGACATTTTTGTGGCCCCTCATTGATCCAAGATGCTCATAGATGACACAGAAAGCAAAAGATTTCATGTTTCTACTTAAGACATGTGAAGAGAGAGAGAGTGACACATGCTTTTTTGTTTTTGTTCCATTAAAGCCATCGGATTCCTATTTTTGATATTTTTGTAGAAATGTGTCTCCCTGCAGACCAGGTTGACTATTACTCCAGGAGTATACTACCTCTGCTCCCACTGCTGCCCAGGGAGCTGAGCTGTGTAATCCCCCTGCGGATAAGGCGAGGTTTGGGGAGATTTGGGAAGCAGAGATCCCGCTGAAGCTGCCAGTCTTC